>NC_060124.1:252794579-252967079 GCF_021461395.2 Schistocerca americana
GTTTTTGTTGCAGTGCAGGAAGGAATTTGTTCTTCAAAACATTTTCGTAGGATGCACCTGTTACCGTAGTGCCCTTTGGAACGCAATGGGTAAGGATTATGCCCTCGCTGTCCCAGAACATGGACATCGTTTTTTCAGCACTGGCAGTTATCCGAAATTTTTTTGGTGGCGGTGAATCTGTGTGCTTCCATTGAGCTGACTGGCGCTTTGTTTCTGGATTGAAAAATGGCATCCACGTCTCATCCATTGTCACAACTGACGAAAATAAAGTCCCATTCATGCAGTCGTTGCGCATCAACATTGCTTGGCAACATGCCACACAGACAGCCCTGTGGTCATCCGTCAGCATTCGTGGCACCCACCTGGATGACACTTCTCGCATTTTCAGGTCGTCATGCAGGATTGTGTGCACAGAACCCACAGAAATGCCAACTCTGGAGGCGATCTGTTCAACAGTCATTCGGCGATCCCCCAAAACAATTCTCTCCACTTTCTCGATCATGTCGTCAGACTGGCTTGTGCGAGCCCGAGGTTGTTTCGGTTTGTTGTCACACGATGTTCTGCCTTCATTAAACTGTCGCACCCATGAACACACTTTCGACACATCCATAACTCCATCACCACATGTCTCCTTCAACTGTCGATGAATTTCAATTGGTTTCACACCACGCAAATTCAGAAATGGAATGCTTGCACGCTGTTCAAGTAAGGAAAACGTCGCCATTTTAAGTATTTAAAACAGTTCTCATTCTCGCCGCTGGCGGTAAAATTCCATCTGCCGTACGGTGCTGCCATCTCTGGGAGGTATTGACAATGAACGCGGCTTCATTTTAAAACAATGCGCGTGTTTCTATCTCTTGCCAGTCCAGAGAAAAAAAATCGGAGGCCTTAGAACTTGAATGCACCTCATACAACGAAATTGTTCGGAAAAGAACTTTCACTACAATCAGTAGCGATTCGGAGTGTAAATCGGAGTTTCACCTTATATATATGCATGTACATACACAAATGCAAACCGCAGTACGGTGCACATTGTACCGCTAGTAGTCATTTCCTTTCCTGTTCCAATCACAAATAAAAATACGGGAAAAACGATCGTCTAAAAACTTCTACATAGGATCTAGTTTCTCGCATCTTCGTGGTCCTTACGCGAAATATGCGTTGGTGGCAGTAGACTCATTCTGCAGTCGGCCTCAGATGCCGGTTCTCTAAATTTCCGCCATGGTGCCTTGCGAAATATGGGCAGCCTTCCCTCCGGGGATTCCCATTTGACACCATGAAACATCTCCGTAACACTTCAGTGCTGACCAAACCTACCGGTGAGAATCACCCCTACGAATTGCTTCTATGTCTTTCTTTAATCCGACCTGTTGGGGATCGCAAACACTAGAACAGTAGTCTAGAATGGGTCAAATTCAAGTGGCTCTGAGCACTATGGGACTTAACATCTGTGGTCATCAGTCCCCTAGAACTTAGAACTACTTAAACCTAACTAACCTAAGGACATCACACACATCAATGCCCGAGGCAGGATTCGAACCTGCGACCGTAGCGGTCACGCGGTTCCAAACTGAAGTGCCTAGAACCGCACGGCCACACTGGCCGGCTAGAATGGGTCCACTAGCATTCTATGTGACGTCTTCTTTATGGATGAGCTACACTTCCCCAAAATTCTACCAATAAAACGAAGTCGATTATTCCCCTTCGCTAATACCAATCTGACGCACTCATTCCTCTTCATATCACTTTGCAACGTTGCTTAGATATTTAACAGATGTGACCGAGTCAAGTTGCACCCTACTAATGCTGTATTCGAACGTTACAGGATTGTTTTCCCTACTCGTCCGCTTTAACGTACGTTTCTCTACATTTTCAGCGCGCTGCCGTTCATTACACAAACTAGAAACTTATTTATTTTGTCTAGCTCATCTTATACACTCCTACAGTCACTCAACGATGATACCTTCCGATACGCCATATAGGCCATAGCGTCATCAGTGAACAGCAGTAAATTGCTACTCACCCTGATCGTTGGGTCATATACGTGTATGTACTTTGCTCGAAGAATTAGGGGAACATGGCTTTGGACGTCTGCCATACTCCATTGAGCAATAACTAAGGACTTGATATGTTACCAAATTATATCTTTAGCTTCCAGAAATAATGTACACAGCATATCATGACAATACATCCTCGATCGCTTACATAAAAAGAACTGAAATGTCCAACAGTTGTGGAAAACGAAGTGGAAACAATCATTCATCCCATCGTCCTTGATGTTTTTCATTGGATGTTGAAAGCTTCAGTAACGTGTATGCCCTCAGTCAATGCCTGAGACCAACGTGTCATGCTATGTGTAAGCCTACGGAGGTTCCCTGTGGTATCTGACCCCAATCTTCAGTGACACCCCATGAGAGTTGAAGGAAAGTCTGCGACGTAGCAAAGTCTGCGACGTAGCAAAGTCTGCGACGTAGCAAAGTCTGCGACGTAGCAAAGTCTGCGACGTAGCAAAGTCTGCGACGTAGCAAAGTCTGCGACGTAGCAAAGTCTGCGACGTAGCAAAGTCTGCGACGTAGCAAAGTCTGCGACGTAGCAAAGTCTGCGACGTAGCAAAGTCTGCGACGTAGCAAAGTCTGCGACGTAGCAAAGTCTGCGACGTAGCAAAGTCTGCGACGTAGCAAAGTCTGCGACGTAGCAAAGTCTGCGACGTAGCAAAGTCTGCGACGTAGCAAAGTCTGCGACGTAGCAAAGTCTGCGACGTAGCAAAGTCTGCGACGTAGCAAAGTCTGCGACGTAGCAAAGTCTGCGACGTAGCAAAGTCTGCGACGTAGCAAAGTCTGCGACGTAGCAAAGTCTGCGACGTAGCAAAGTCTGCGACGTAGCAAAGTCTGCGACGTAGCAAAGTCTGCGACGTAGCAAAGTCTGCGACGTAGCAAAGTCTGCGACGTAGCAAAGTCTGCGACGTAGCAAAGTCTGCGACGTAGCAAAGTCTGCGACGTAGCAAAGTCTGCGACGTAGCAAAGTCTGCGACGTAGCAAAGTCTGCGACGTAGCAAAGTCTGCGACGTAGCAAAGTCTGCGACGTAGCAAAGTCTGCGACGTAGCAAAGTCTGCGACGGAATAGGACGACCGAAAACACGTCTGTCAAGCAAGTCTCACATATGCACAGTCGGCCATGCCATTACTTTAATGTTTAGGCTTCGCAAGACATCATCTTGCAGGGATGTTTTGTGAAGCCTGGAAATTAAAGTAATGTAATGCCCGCCACGTAGGCCACGCCATTAAAAGGAATTCAGGGCCACCACCGCATGCAGCAGCCAACACATGGTCCAACAGGATCTGCTCGATGTACTTTTTGGCCGTAAGGCGACCATGGACGCCGACAACATCCATATGGCTGTCAACACTGAAGCCTCCCCACAGCATCACAGAACTTTGGAGACCTGTCGATTTTGTGGGCAACAATGGCAGTTACGTCTCGCCACGGATCTCCACACACCATCACGGCCTCCTCTTGCGTGAGAGAATATCTGGGCTCGTATGTCAACAACATATTTCGCCAGTGAAGAAATTGGCAGTTGACATGGGAGCGGCAGAACTGACGGCGAGCTGCAAGATTTTGTCGTTGGCAGCTCGGAACTCTAACAGGCTGTCCGGGTCGTGAGGTCCATTCTTGTAACATGTTCATTCTCGTGGGGCCGTAATACATCGGGGACCTCGTCCAACTCGCCTTGCGTACTGATCTGTCTCTCTGTAGCGTGTCCATAGCCTACGGATGGCACATGGAGAGACATTGGCATCTGAAGTAACACGACCGAAAGTCCATCCTTTTTGGATCAAACAGACCGCCTTTACAACTTGCTCTTCATCATAATGTCGCATTGCATGAGCTTGGTTGAATACAACGTCGACAAACGAGAACTGCCATCCGTATACCTCGCTATAGAACACAGGGTCACCGATACTCTCTTGCTTCTAAGTGGTCACTTGACGCTGTAATACATGACACAGCCAATAGATGTCGAATGATTTGAATTGTTGCCCACATTGAAAGCGAAGGTTTCAAGCCATGTTGTGAGACAACAGGTACCGCCTTTATCAAAATAGATTTAACATATCGGACATTGATACATAGGCTCCCTTAATTCTTTAGAGCAATGATATAGAAAATATAGGCGGTCCTGTTCAAATACCCTGCGACACCACTGACTGTGATAAACACCCTACGTCGAGGACAATGTACTGGCTTCTATTACTTAAGAGTCTTCTAGCCACTCTCATATACTCAGACCTCCGCCAACTTCTGCAGGGGGCATCGTGTCAAACTCTTTCCCGAAATGTAGAAATAAGGAAACTGCCTGTAGGCCTCCATTCGCGATTTATAGGATGTAATGTGAGAAAATGGCAGGCAGAGTTTCGCAAGAGTGATGCTCTCTAGACCAATTCTGATTTGGGGATAGAAGCTTTTCTGTCTCAAGGAAATTTATTATCTTCCAACTCAGAATGTCCTCAAGAATTCTGCAGAAAACCAATGTTAAAGATATTGGTCTGTAATTGAGTATGTTAATTCTTTTGCCTTTCTTATACCCAGGAGTCACCTGCGTTTTATTCCAGTCGCTTGGGACTTTTCTCTGGGCGAGAGATTCCCTCATTAGAGGAAAGTAAGTAAGAGGCCAGTGCCGCTGATTAGTCTTTGTAAAACCAAATCTGAATTCCGTGTGGCGACTTCATAGTAGCTATCGCTTCCCTTAAACATATCCTCCGCAGACAGGGATGAAACATTGGTATCGTCAAAGAAATTCTTCCGATCACAGCGCAGTAGCCTAGAATATTTTAGTAAATCTGGCACTTTCGACCCTGTTAGTATACATTTTACGAAGTAATTTGCAAATAACCTGTGTCACTTTATAAATCAAAAATAGGAAGAAATCCTTGCAAGCACAGATGAAACGTAAGTTACTTAGCAATTCAATTAAATAAGAACTTGGAGAAAGGCACCAACATACAATTTATGAATTAAACCATTCATTTCAGCAATTTGATGCTGCCTTTTTCTTAAGCAGAACAGACGAAACGGGTTAGTAAATGCCGTGCTTTTGAACTCGAGCGTATGGCAGAAATTGGGTATCAAGTAAAACATTCCATATTGTTACGGAATTTATTGTACCGGCATCTAAAATCCCTTCTGTCTTTAATCGATTTGAGAACCCAGAAACATAAATTCAAGTAACTAAACACCCATGCCAAGAGTCGTCTTTACAACCGTTAATTACTACGGGAACACATTAGACATGCAGTAAGGACGAAAATACACGCTCTAGACGCGCAAGGTGAGCCTGAGACTCAAAAGTCTATTGAAGTCCTCAGTTAACGCGACGTTGATCGGAGAAATGACTTGTTGTACTAATATAGGAGCAGGAGGACATACAAAAAAATACTCCACAGGTATTAGCTTTGCTGATTCAACATGAGCCGAAATAGTTCCTCGGCGAGTTTGAATTCAAAGTCAGACTGAGGCATCACTTGACCCTCACGTGCTTAACCCCATAATTTGTACTTAACGTTTTTATGATGCTGTGTTATGCTATGCTATGAACTAAAACTGAACTGAATTGAACTGGTTTCTTGTTCTTAAAATTTGTGCATGTTGGTGTTTTAATCATGAACAATGCAAGAGACGCAATTACGAGAACTCTATCTGAAGAAAAGATTAGACAAAACTGTCTGGAATTGTACAACCGTGTCTGAATTAACATTTACAAAAATATCAGAGCACGTAAAACAGCGCATTAAATAAGCTGTCCTATAAAGTTCTATACTGCACAGTGCAGTGAACAGTCCTACAGTACGTGACGTCACAGTATGTGACCTACAGTTCCAACATTCGTAACTAACAGAATAAAAAAAATTCTACATACAATTGCAAATCGAATTTCGAGAGAGTAAATGTCTGAAATGCTTCTATAACAATGTCCTATGATTTTACGTACGCCAAGTGACAAAATAAAATTACGAACACTAAACGATACACACGCAAATGTGATACTGAACTGTAACAGTAAGTCCGTCGGTCAAAGTAAGAGAGATCTGCACTGAACGTTACCTGAAGTCAACCTGATATTAATTTTTAAATGCAAAGCTAACTGTGACTGATTTAACTGTATCCTGACTGCAATGGTAAATTGGTCGTAATAAATGTTCATGGCTTACCTGTGACAACGGTAACTAACTGCAGTCCGAAAGTGATGAACAGCGCTTCAGCAAACCGGCTAAATAGAAATAAAGTTTTGTGCAGGGCAGTGCAAGGACATGCAAGTATTAAAATCACATGAACCTTTTCTGAATGACATTGTTCCGTTTAGTGCAATGCGCTGACATACAATTAGAAAATCCAAATTTTCGTGAGGAGACGTGGAAGATACTGCATTTACTAAATGATTCAAAAGAGACTAGCACTCAAAAACTCTACTGAAACAGTTTTCTTAACAGCTGCAATGATCTTTACAAAAATCACTCTTTTTATAAAAAGAAATAAGTGAAATAAGTGAATAGAATGGTAAAGGAGCGGTAAAACTATGACTGAGTGTAACCATATGAACTGATTTCTTCGTTTAATCATACCCGCACAATCAAACTAACTAGCATGTATGAATAAAGAAAAATCCAACTAAATTTTCCTTTTTCCAAACACTATAAATTTTGCGCTGGTAAGTAATGCAACGACAAGAATACCTGAAGATCATCACACTTCTCAAATCAATCCTTACCAAAAAATATTTCCAAACTCAGCATCCTCTGTATCTTGATCTGTGTGCTCTGCTAGTAATTTCCAGACCACTTAGTAGCAAGACCAACACCCGACACGCTCACTTCTCACAGAATATTATTGGCAACGACATTGCTTGTAATGTGGAGTAAGATATAAACTATTGAAGACTATTGTTTGAATGGTTCAAATGGCTCTGAGCACTATGGGACTTAACTGCTGTCGTCATTAGTCCCCTAGAACTTAGAAATACTTGAACCTAACTAACTAACCTAAGGACATCACACACATCCATGCCCGAGGCAGGATTCGAACCTGCGACCGCAGCGGTCGCGCAGTTCCAGACTGTAGCGCCTATAACCGCTCTGCCACTCCGACCGGCAGACTATTGTTTGAAAATATCCAATAAACAAATATGAAATATAACTTATCAAATCAAAATACAGAGCTCTCACCTCTTTCCTTGAATACCAAAAATTAGACTAGAGACCTTTTGTAACAGAACGACGTGCGAAATCCCTCCTTTGGCACTTAGAGAGGAGCAGAGGACTATGGAATCATTCGTTCAGTCTTAGTAGCTCCTATGTGGCTCCGCACCCACATGATTCATTATACAAAAGTATCCTGAAACTGAACAAAAAATTTAGCGAGCTACATAAAAATGACCATCAGACCGTTGCACCAGCATTTTAAAACCTACAACCGCCGTGGCTTATCACACAAAATTGAACAACTACATCAGCACTTCATATGAAAATAGGAAGCAAAACACTTATATGACATTTTAAAGAGAAAAGGAACAATATTAAATCATCTCTTCTGTGTGTGTCACATTTTAACTAACTACAGCCCACTGGGTCAGCACACACAGAGCGTATCACAAAACTGAACAATTAAGTCGGCAGTCTACATCAGAATACCAAGCAAATGACCTCCTGCATCCTATGAGAGAAAAGAAAATCTTATTAAGCATTTAGACAATGTTGTAAGATACAGCAGAAGATGTACCAGCTTCTGACAATTCCTAAGAACCCACACGAACATCGTGGCAGTGCGTACGAACGCTTTGGCAACCAGTACATGAATAGCCCTGTACTTGTCGTCTTGATGTAATATTCCACCATTAGTTTCTCAGTCACCCACCTATCCTGCACGCTACTATCTAACCACATCAGAGGATTAACAATGACACGCGGATAATTAGTACGAATCTGTAGTGATCTGCCTGGAGCTATCCAGGAGGCTCACCTGAGAGGAACAGTGGTAATAGTATCGAGAGCCTCTCCTCGTCCAACATGTACATATTCCACAAAATGTGGTTAGCCTTCTTGCTTTTCAACACACACAACCAACAACATGTGCCAGGAATGCTTGCAGAAGAACTCATTTCCATGTTTTCATGTCCCTGCCCTTACTCTGACCTTTCTGTTGTGCGACGTGCTACTAGTGTGTAACTGTTACCTTTTGTGCCTGTTAAATGTAGCTGTAGATGTTATGGCTGTTTACATAACGGCGTCAAGCACAATATTAAAAGGATAAAAAGTATAATGTAATGGCGCGTAGATGCTTAGGTCATTAAAAGCACATCATAAGTTCGGTTGGGGGAGATGGAAAAAGAATACGTGTTTGGTCTGTTTGAGAAACATTTGTTGGTAATTAGTTACGATTTTTCTCTCAGCCGACGTTTCATTCATTCATTCACACATAAAAAGGAATGCACACGAAAATAAATGAATTCTCAGAAGCGAATGACACGTTTTGCATAACATTACTTACAAACAGCGACATTAATGTACGTAACTGCGAAAGACATCAACGATTTCGGATTTAACGTGCACAAAAACTTTGCCTAGAGAAGTGCAGCCGGCCGCGGTGGTCTCGCGGTTCTAGGCGCGCAGTCCGGAACCGTGCGACTGCCACGGTCGCAGGTTCGAATCCTGCCTCGGGCATGGATGTGTGTGATGTCCTTATGTTAGTTAGGTTTAAGTAGTTCTAAGTTCTAGGGGACTGATGACCACAGCTGTTAAGTCCCATTGTGCTCAGAGCCATTTTACAGAAGTACAGATGAATTGCATACGAAAATTCCTCCTCCATCTTTTGTACGATGTGGCGAGCAATGTAGACAATAATTAATGTCAAAGCTTTTTTTTTATTGGAACGATCTTCAGAAACGATCAATGGCTGTAAATAGCAGCTTCTCTGTGGTGTCTGAACAAGCAGTCGCACGGGAGACTGTCTGCTTGCTCCTTACATTACAAGCTGTTTACATACAAGGGAACGTACGCAACACACTCTCCACGACATTCTACAAACAGCACAGGGGATGTACGTCATTTCCAGAATTGTTGTCGCTTCCGCACAGTTTGCGAACGATGTGCTTCATTTGGACAAAGCAGCCCGTGAAATCTTTATAATCCGATCGTTTTAAGTATTTATTTTATTTGTTCTATTTCCTTCGAATTTGTCCTTTGTGAGCTACAGAAAAGGAGCGACAGCTCATATATATTTCTATTCCTTTCAAAATAACCAGAGTATCATGCGATTTTCCGTACGCATCGAGAACGCACCTTGTATGAGAGCCTATTGAATCACTCTGCATGAAAAGTTGTGTTCAATTACTAAATCATCCTACGCAAAATAAACCTAATGACACAGCAATATCCAGTTATAACAGACCAATTATCCTGTTTTATACATACATGTTAAGTAGATGAGATATGATTAATACTCAAAATTTGTCCTTTTATCGATACACAAAGGTGGATTCAGATAAAAAGTACAACTGATTCCTATTGTAACACAGATGTTATCTCTGTTGGCTTGTGAAATAGTTTGAAATACAGAACATATAAGTGATCATCATCATAAATATATTACCATTAATACCTTGAAAGGGTACAGTACCGCCCGACATTGAAAATAGGTACAACATTCGTTACTCTTGTCAGAACAACATATTTTTTTGTAATAACAACTCAATTTCACTTAATACACCGAAGCCGGATACCAGTGTAGGAAAGAATGACTATTTATTTATTTAATTGATCACATGTGCACTCCCACAAAATAAATCCCTACATCCAATTTGGTGAGATCTGCGAAATGAATGAATGGCCGTCTGCTAACTGCAGATAGTAAATGTGCAATATTTGATCGTCTTTGAGATGGTCCTAGGGTCGCCTTTGGTGGAACCAAAGAGATGAAATTTGCCTGAGCTTTGAGCGCCTGAAATGTGGCTGACCAATGGTTCAAATGGCTCTGAGCACTATGGGACTTGACATCTGAGGTCATCAGTCCCCTGGAACTTAGAACTACTTAAACCTAACTAACCTAAGGACATCACACACATCCATGCCCGAGGCAGGATTCGAACCGGCGACCGTAGCGGTCGCGCGGTTCCAGACTATAGCGCCTACAACCGCTCGGCCACTCCGGCCGGCGACTATAAGATAGAGAACCACTAATGTAAAGCCATGCCCACTGGGTGGAGTTTATCATGTGTTATTGTTGTAGAAAATGTAATGGTGTGTTTAGGTTATAGATTTTATCGGAATAAAAAAGATTGTGAAAAGAAAAAGATTGGTGGCCTTGTCCTTCGAATAGTATGTTGACATGATATCCAGGATTTATAATGCGTGCGCCATTCATATTCAGTGCGATGGCCACGTGTTGATCAAAGCCGTTGGGTAAGAAAGAAAATGTGGTATTGCCAGTGCGTAGTGAACAGTCAGAGTTGTGTAAATTACTAATAGCCAGATGTGCGTTATCCGTTTCCGCTGCGTAATATTCAAACAGGAGAATAATTTGTAACTTAATTGTGAGTACTAGAGCCCATGTTACTCGATAAATAAGAATGAATCCACTCGCTTGGCAGACCACTCATCTTGCAGGCCTGACTGATTGATGCCACAGTATGAGCAAGACATGTGGGTGCCTCTCAACCTTTACTAAGCATTTTTGATTGATCCAAAAGGACATTATGTTCTTCATAACAGATGGATTATGAAAATGAGTTACGATCTAATACAGCTATCAGACGAAATAAATAGCAACTTTCGTTTCTTCCAAAATGCAGCTATGTTAACCGGACCAACACATTTTGTTGTAGTCCGAAACACGGCTTACTACGTAGCCATTATACAAAAAGTTTTTAAAGCATAATTCTTTGTATGTAACCTGCATACTGTACCTCCTTAATAAATAGCAATATGTTAAGTATAAGACAACAGGATTTATGAGGAACGGTCTTTCCCGATCACTGCGTATCATCTAGACTTTAAAACAAAACGTAATGTCATAGGTTGTGAAACATTTCTATTTAGTTCTCACAATACATTTCAGAAATGACGGCGATATTTTGTAGTAACGTTATATTCATGTGAATAAGATTCTTCTGAATGTTGCCTACAATAGTCGACGAAACTTAGATGGCTTGTCATACGACGCACTCACATTCTCAGGACAATCTTAGTGGAATGGACCGTGGCCGTGGAATCCTACGCCCATATGTCATCCCCACACTTCTGTAATTTTGGAACTGTTAAACAAATACGTACTTTATTTTTCGTTTATCTGTTAGCCTTCGATTAAATCTACTATCACACAAATGGAAGGTCTTGTGAAAAATTATCTGCTTCTATTCTGAAATGTCACTGAAAAAAGGATTTTCTCAATGTTCTGTACAGGGCTCGCCTGCGGTGTAATATCAAAGCCCATTCACCTGACGTGTTAAACTACGAACAAAGTACCCTTGCGCTGGGACGCGACTGAATTCTGAAGTTCGTTTGTTTGTTTATGTTCTAACTTAAACAGGTCTACAGACGAAACAGCAATAAGCGATTTTTCTGTGCACGTTGTTCTAGTGACAACATCATAGCTTTAAAAGGAGCTAAAAATTATTCGTATGGCTTGCTAAATGGTAAAGAGAAACAGCACTGCAGCAAAACATGGCTCTTCGGATGTAGCAGCCTTTTGGGGAAGACTCCCGTCTGTAAATGAGCTCGCTGAGCCGCAACTTGAGACAGTCCGCTGTGTTGCTGCATCATATTGACAGATGAAGTAGTACCGAAGAATACCTTGGGTAGAACTATGTAAGGAAACATAGAGAAGAGCTAACTATGGTGCCCATGTAGTTATACACCAGTGGCTAGCACACCGACCAAGGAGTTAGTTCTCAATGAGAGCATTGACTAAAAAGTGAAGCTACCAACAACCTGACACTGGAGACTTCCTGGAAGATTAAAACTGTGTGCCGGACCAAGACACGAACTCGGGACCTTTGCCTTTCGCAGGCAAGTGCTGTACCATCTGAGCTACCCAAGCACGACTCACGCCTCGTCCTCACAGCTTTACTTCTGCCATTATCTCTTCTCCTACCTTCCAAACTTTACAGAAGCTCTCCTGCGAACCATGCAGAACTAGCACTCCTGAAAGAAAGGATATTGCGGAGACATGGCTTAGCCACAGCCTCGGGGATGTTTCCAGAAAGAGATGGAGATGAACGAGAATGGAAGGGAGGAGACGAGATACAGGCATAAGTAAAGCTGTGTGGAGGGGACGTGAGTCGTGCTTGAGTAGCTCAGATGGTAGAGCACCTGCCCGCAAAGGCAAAGATCTTGAGTTCGAGTCTCGGTCCGGCACACAGTTTTAATCTGCCAGGAAGTTTCATATCAGCGCACACTCTGCTGCAGAGTGACAGTCTAATTCTGGGAAACCTGACACTTGGTTAGAACACCATAGGGCTTTACTAGGCATGGTCTTGTTGGAAGTGGTGTGCCGTTGCCTTCTTCAGACTTCAGAACTGAATTACCCAGCCACATATGGAGGTACCTACAGTTTAATACGGACTCTGAACCACGCAGAAACTCGGAATTTCTACACTAATAAACAAGCCGCAATTTCACTGATACGGATGAATGTTTGAAAAAGATTACGTATTCTGCTCTTGACTATTACGTACGCTGATAGGTCGATGTTGCAATACAGCTGAAGCATCATCACACTGTTTGCGAAAGGGAGCCACCATTTCGTGCATTGTCGGTCCATATTTGGGCTTTCATGACCTCCAGAGTAGTAATTATGATCTTTACTTTGTAACTAGCTGATAACCTCTGTTCCCCGGTTTGCTCATTTACACCAATCTTATATTTTACACTCAGGTGACAAAAGTCGTGGGACACTTCGTAATGTCGTGTCGGACCTCCTTTTGCCCGACGCGGCGGAGACTCAAGTCGTTGGAAGTCCCCGGCAGAAATACTGATCCACGCTGCCTTTAAATCCGTCTATAACAGCGTAAGTGTTGCCGGTGCAGGATTTTGCGCACGAACTGACCTCTCGCTTATGTGCCATAAATTTTCGACGGGATTCATGGTGGGCGATCTGGGTGGCCAAGTCAAACGCTCGAATTGTCCAGTGTGTTTTGTAAACCAACCACGAATAACTGTGAACCAGAGACGTGGTGCATTGCCATCCTTAAAAATTTCATTGTTGTTTGGGAACATGAAGTCCATGAATGGCTGCAAATAGTATACAAGTAGACGAACATAACCATCTCCAGTCAATGACGGTTCACACGACACCAAAAAATGGTTCAAATGGCTCTGAGCACTATGGGACTTAACTTCTGTGGTCATCAGTCCCCTAGAACTTAGAACTACTTAAATCTAACTAACCTAAGGACATCACACACATCCATGCCCGAGGCAGGATTCGAACCTGCGACCGTAGCAGTCGCGCGGTTCCGGACTGAGCGCCTAGAACCGCGAGACCACCGCGGCCGGCCACACGACACCACACCAGTATTAAGCCATCACCAACTTGCACAGTGCCTCGTGGACAACTTATGTCCGTGGCTTCGTGTGATCTTCGTCATACTTGAACCCTACTATTTGCTCTTAGCAATTGGAATCGGGACTCATCTGCTGTCATAGCCCATTAACGCCAGATTTTTATTTATTTATTTATTGTTCCGTGGGACCAAATTAAGGAGAAGTCTCCACGGTCATGGAACGAGTCAATACATGAAACTATAACACGAAAGTAGAAGCAGATAAAATGAAATACAAGAAACATTTTCAGGCGACAAGTCGTAAGTTTAAATAAAGAAAATCAATAATGTAACACTGGAATTTGCTTAATTTTTCAGCTCTTCCAGGAGCTCCTCGACGGAATAGAAGGAGTGAGCCATGAGAAAACTCTTCAGTTTAGACTTAAAAGTGTTTGTGCTATTGCTAAGATTTTTGAGTTCTTGTGGTAGCTTATTGAAAATGGATACAGCAGAATACTGCACTCCTTTCTGCACAAGAGTCAAGGAAGTGCGTTCAACATGCAGATTGGATTTCTGCCTAGTATTAACTAAGTGAAAGCTGCTAACTCTTGGGAATAGGCTAATATTGCTAACAAGAAACGACATTAAAGAAAATATATACTGTGAGTGCAATGTCAGAATTCCCAGACTACTGAATAGGGGTCGACAAGAGGTTCTCGAACTTACACCACATATAGCTCTAACAGCCCGTTTTTGAGCCAAAAATACCCTTTTTGAATCAGAAGAATTACCCCAAAAAATAATACCATACGATATAAGCGTATGAATATATGCGAAGTAGACTACTTTTCGTGTTGAAGTGTCACTTATTTCAGATACTGTTTTAATGGTAAATAAAGCAACATTTAGTTTCTGAACAAGATCCTCAACATGGGCTTTCCACAACAGCTTACTATCTATCCGAACGTCTAGGAACTTGAACTGTTCCGTCTCGCTTATAATATGCCCATTCTGTCTGATCAAAGCATCAGTTCTTGTTGAATTGTGAGTTAGAAACTGTAAAAACTGAGTCTTACTGTGATTTAGCATCACATTATTTTCCACAAGCCACGAACTTATTTCATGAACTACATTATTTGGTAATGTTTCAATATTACACACAAGATCCTTCACTGCCAAGCTGGTGTCATCAGCAAACAGAAATATTTTTGAATCACCTGTAATACTAGAAGGCATATCATTTATATAGTACTCTGTTAGTACTGACAGCTTACGCAAATGTAAAGTCAGAGCCATCGGCAACTGTATTGTCCGTCGTAAGAGGTAATTCCTGGAATTTGGTAATCTCGGCACACTCTTGGAAGTGCAAAAATCAGAATGTAGAATTCCCTAACGCTTTCCGAAATGCAATTTCCCATCATGTAGCTCGAACTACTATTCCGCGTTGAAAGTTGTTTATTCCTGTAGTGCGGTCATAATCACGTCGGAAACCTTTTCACATGAATCGTCAAAGTACAAATGATAGCTCCGACAATGCACTGCCCTTTAATTAAGCAAACATTTGCAAAAGGAAACAAATCATATACTTAAACTTTTTGGATGTAAAATCAATATTTTGTAAGATCACTGTAGTGCGAGCGTTTTTATATCTTTGTTCTTGTTGGATGAGAGTTGTTCATGGCATGCGTTAAGAAGAAGTCGTTTTTTATTTGCGTTGTTGTAGTGACATTGTATGAGATTTTGTCGTAGTGGGAGTAAATTTCAGACAAGGTGGTATAAAATAGCCCAAAACAGCTGTAAATTTATTATTTTCTTTGATAACAAGGTCAGATTTAGAATCCAAACATTTATTTTTGACTTACTACAAATAGTAGATTACACAACAGAGCCAACGAGACTACAATCTACCACAACAGACAAGGTAAATAATATTACACTTCTTGGAGAATCTTCATGTAATTGTTGCGTGAATTCTATGTTCTCCATTGTTTTTCTTCAGCGCTGTGTAACACCGGAGACGATCTACCAGAACCACTCTGTTGGCAAAACGAGGATCTAGATGAAGTTATTAATATTTGTAAACTTCAGTTTAATTAAAGGATGGAGAATATTGGAATAGGATCAGAAATTATCCGCAGAGGTAGGCCTTCAGCTGACACGGTGACACGCCACATTTAGAGAGACGTCTTCGTCCTTCATAAGAGCAGAACACACCAAATTTGGCCGGCACATTCATTCTCCAGCTGGGTGCGGCAGCGACTGCTCTCAAGGTACCGGAAACTTGATTCTCATTTTGAAGAAAATATTATCGGAGCAGCATGTTTGTGTTCTCAGAACGAATTTTGGGAGTGGACCCTCACTATGGAGTTTTTCCATGTGAATCTCATTACGTATTGTATCCAGTTTCCCTCCAGCTCACGTACCTCGCAAGAATAATACACATGCCAGAGTATTTAACAGAGTGCACTTTAAATTAAACTGAGGAAGGCTGTTAGGCAAAGCGCCATCTGATTTATTCAGAATGATCTCTGATATAAGAGAAAAGATAACATGAGCTTACCCGTAGTAAAAAAAAATCTTTCTCAGGCGAAACAACTCTATTGACGTTAAATACTGCCCGGAGACAAAGATGCCAGTCGAGTGTCGATATTCTCGTTCAGTTACTGATTATTGTCTGTTTAATCACCACGTCAATTATACCTGTGCGTGTGGTGTTCAGCTCCTGGGAAATTTTTTGCGCTGGATCATGCAGTAATTTCAACGGCGTTAATAGTATAATGGCTCAAATGGCTCTGAGCACTATGGGACTTAACTTCTGAGGTCATCAGTCCCCAAGAACTTAGAACTACTTAAATCTAACTAACCTAAGCACATCACACACATCCAAGGTCGCACGGTTCCAGACTGAAGCGCCTAGAACCGCTCGGTCACACCGGCCGGCTACTAGTATAACTGATGGCGAGAAACGTCAGCGAGCTTAAAACAGAAATCACAGTCATTTCTTCTATTTTCACGTATTTACATCAAAAGTGAAAGACTGTGCGTAAAAACTGGAGTTCTATCACTACTTTCGCCAAATTAGGAACGGTTAAAGTATTTTCATAGTAAGGCAAGAACCTCCCGCTGTAATGGGTGATATCCAACTGCACCGGAAAATTTCACAGGTTGTTCACGGAAATTTTGTAAGTATTTTGATATCTGTGAAAATACTTGCATAACAGTGAAACAGTCTGTAAAATGAAGTCACCAAAGCGTACACCACGGAAAACAGAGTAATGCATAAACCGTCAGACGAAACACGTACAATATTATCACAGTGTGTTCGATCTGTTCAGTCACTTTACAGTACGTAAGTAACGAATGCAGAACTGTTCCCTTACCACCATGATGACAGCAGAGTGAATGTACACCTAACACAGCTGGAAAAACGAAACAAACACAACCGAGCAGAACTGAATACAAACTTGAGAACTAAGAGCAAAATGGGCATTATTGTCAATAACAACTTGTAACACCGAAAACGCAGGATGCATGGCACCTGCTACCGATATATAATTTTTTTAACTGTATGTAAATATTTGTAGTTTAAATGCTTTCTTTTAATTAGTAAGGACGTTGCTTCACTGTATGTGTACATTTAGGTAGAATGTCTGTTGACGTTTTATTGTATTTATCTGTGTTTTACTGTGAAACTTATAAGCTCTGGGAAAAAGCCAAAGGAATTGTTATTTGCATCGACTAGCAAGGATAATAGCAGTGCTTGTGCGTAGTAAAATCTTTGGATAGGGGGTCATTGAGCAGAGCGCGCGGAGAGACCGGGAGACGGGTTCCAGAGCCTGTAGTGTGCGGAAGTGTGGAGTTAACGCTCTCGCAGTAGAGAGTACCATCATGTACGCGCGCTGGCCAGATGACTAGTAGCAGGAGGAAGGACAGTGGACGGGCGGAAGAGGCTACATCAATTACGATTGCCCGTTCCTGTAATTAGCTGTGGCCCCACAAGATGCTACCGTCTTCGACAGCAGCAGCAGTTCCAGCATCACAGATTCGTCGTCAGCTCCGAGTTTCGTAGCACGCACAGCACTGAAGCAAGACTGTTCATTGGTAGAAAGTATTAACGGCTAACCCAGCAGCACAACTGCATGTGATTTGATTAACGAACTTCAGTTAAATAATAATCAATTAAATTCAGGGCGATTGTGTCCCCATTGCCCCCAGACATTGTTACCAAGCAGGATCCTTGTTCCCTTTTTTCCTTATATGCTAGCCGAAGCTTGAGAATCTATCACTGGAAAAAAATCCAAATCTAAAGAAAATGCACAAATTAAGAGTGCGGAAGTTTTATTTATCTTACATATAGCTTGGAGCACATGGCTGTTTGGTTTGGTATGTATTATAGTATTTAATTCTGTTCAAGTCAATAAAAAAAGGCTCAGTTGTTCAGACAATAACATGAAAGCCAATTTGAAAATTAAGTAACTGCAAAATAAAAAGTGATTGCCTTTCTCTAAATTTCTTTGACGACGTTATGTTGGTGTCTCTGAAATTCATTTTTCACGTAATGAAGTTCAATACTAACACATAGTTGAAGAGCATATTTTCAAATCATTACTCGATTGCCTTTTTCAAAATTTAATGAGAAACTTAACGTAAAAGTTACTTCTCAGTTTTCTTTATCATTACATACTCACTTAAAATTAGTGTCAAAAAACGTGACAACCTTCAGTTGCCACGTCAGTGTTTAATAATAAAATGTTTTTCTTTCCTAACATCTTGTACAAGATTTTGGATGTAAATCGCCCTAGTGGGCTGGCGACCGTAATTATTTCCTTTTCACTCATTAGTGTAACTTTTGGATTCATGATCAGTGGTACCCCTTTTCTGTCCAGTGTTGCTCGTGAATGAATACCCAAAATAGCTTTCAAAAATGGTTCAAGTGGCTCTGAGCACTATGCGAGTTAACATCTGAGGTCATCAGTCGCCTAGAACTTAGAACTAATTAAACCTAACTAACCTAAGGACATCACACACATCCATGCCCGAGGCAGGATTCGAACCTGCGACCGTAGCGGTCGCTCGGTTCCAGACTGTAGCGCCTAGAACCGCACGGCCACTCCGGCCAGCAAAATAATTTTCATTTTACCAAATTATAGCCCTGTTCGGTTTAATTACTTTCTTATTTCTAGTAGACTTTTCTATCAGAAAGATCGGTTGTACACTTTCCCCCTACTTATCGGTATTATTTCTTCGGGAAAGATAGCCTTAACCAATTAGAACACTACCATTAGGTATACACGCGATCCACCGTCATATTTTATATCGCAAGCAGGATAGGCCGATTACTAAGGGGGAGGCTACAAACTACTATGAGTGAATGGGACAAATGTTTCCAAGTAAGTTACACAGCACACATCGTCGACATTTTCAGTGGAACAGCGATATCTAAAATACGGGGATAAGAAATAAAAGCAGATGCGATAGCTCAGTAACGAGCCACCGGTTCCTAATACCAAAATAGAACATATTTCTGTACAACATATGAAATATTCTCGGTACATCATGTATAGGAAGCAAAAACTAAAATATTGGTTTCTAACAACACGAAAGGCAAGACAAAGCCACCTTTTGAATTTTTTTTTTTTTTTTTTTTGTTGTCACGTTGGCAGTGATGGAGATCAAGTGGAGTATTCAGTGTGGGCAGCAGGAAGTTGACACGCGCCTCCGTGGTTTCAGGAGTGAGGCGGCAGCTTATTTCCCTGGGGTGTGCTGTGGCTGAGACACGACCAGCCCCCGCCACACAGGCCTGTCTGCAGGGAGAATATACTGCGCGCCTCCCTCCCCCGTCACCGGTTGAAGCCCGTCTGTCAGCGACGTACATCCCGTTCTGCTTCGCTCCTATCCGTTTACTTTTCTTTCCCCTTTCCATTTTCCCTTCACCAATCCCGGTGTATCCTACATACACAAGAGTTTTCGGCGCAGTCTCACCTACGTATGTGTGACACATATATCAAAAACGTCTCCACCTCCCCTCTCTGTGTCCATGTCTTCTTCCATATGTCTGTCCACCTCATCCTCCCACCTCTCTCTCACTACTCCTCCACACTCTTTCTGTCTCTTCATCACTTCCTCCCCTCCCTTTGTTCATTTGCCCCACCCCTATCTCTGGCCGTATCTTCCTCCCCAACTCATTTGACCATATCCTCCTCCTCCCAATCTATTTTTACATCTGTGCCTTCCCTCCTACCTTTTCCGCCTGCCTTCTACCCCTCTACGCCTTCCACCTTCCTCATGCATCTCCCGCTCTGCTCTGTCCATTTTCTCCTCCCATCGGAGCCTGGAAAACCGCTTTTTTCCACTTACATGTACACTACTGGCCATTAAAATTGCTACACCAAGAACAAATGCAGATGAAAAACGCGTATTCATTGGACAAATATATTATACTAGAACTGACTTGTGATTACATTTTCACCCAGTTTGGATACATAGATCCTGAGAAATCAGTACCCAGAACAACCACCTCGGGCCGTAATAACGGCCTTGTTAGCCCTGGGCATTGAGTCAAACACAGACTGGATGGCGTGTACAGGTACAGCTGCCCATGCAGCATCAACACGATACCACAGTTCATCAAGAGTAGTGACTGGCGTATTGTGACGAGCCAGTCGCTCAGCCACCATAGACCAGACGTTTTCAGTTGGTGAGAGATCTGGAGAATGTGCTAGCCAGGGCAGCAGTCGAGCATTTTCTGTATCCAGAAAGTCCTGTACAGGACCTGCAACATGCGGTGGTGCATTATCCTGCTGAAATGTAGGGTTTCGCAGGGATCGAATGAAGGGCAGAGCCACGGGTGGTAACATCTGAAATGTGACGTCCACTGTTCAAAGTGCCGTCAGTGCGAACAAGAGAGGACCGAGACGTGTAACCAATGGCACCCCATACCATCACACCGGGTGATACGCCAATATGGCGATGACGAATACACGCTTCCAATGTGCGTTCACCACGATGTCGCCAAACACGGATGCGACCATCATGATGCTGTAAACAGAACCTGCATTCATTCGAAAAAAAAAGTGACGTTTTGTCATTCGTGCACCCAGCTTCGTCGTTGAGTACACCATCGCACGCGCTCCTGTCTGTGATGCAGCGTGAAGGATAACCGCAGCCATGGTGTCCGTGCTGGTAGTCCATGCTACTGCAAACGTCGTCGAACTGTTCGTGCAGATGGTTGTTGTCTTGCAAACGTCCCCATCTGTTGACTCAGGGATAGAGACGTGGCTGCTCTATCTGTTACAGCCATGGGGATAAGATGCCTGTCATCTCGACTGCTATTGATACGAGGACGCTGTGATCCAGCGCGGCGTTCCGTATTACCCTCCTGAACGCACCGATTCCATATTCTGCTAACAGTCATTCGATCTCGACCAACGCGAACACCAATGTCGCGATACGATAAACCGCAATCGCGATAGGCTACAATCCGACATTTATCAAAGTCGGAAACTTAATGGTACGCATTTCTTCTCCTTACACGAGACATCACAACAACGTTTCACCAGGCAACGCCGATCAACTGCTGTTTGTGTACGAGAAATCGGTTGGAAACTCTCCTCATATCAGCACGTTGTAGGTGTCACCAGCGGTGCCAACCTTGTGTGAATGCTCTGAAAAGCTAATCATTTGCATATCACAGCATCTTCTTCCTGTCGGTTAAATTTCGCGTCTGTAGCACGTCATCTTCGTGGTGTAACAATTTTCATGGCAAGTATGTACACTGCTCTGCAAAGCAGGTTGATTTGGCAGGCCAAAACTGTTCCCACACAACGTGCCTATCACGCCAGGTAGTAGAAAAACTTTTTCGCCACATCTCCGCTCCTACTGGAGCTAGGCTGTTATGAAGTACCCCATGCTGATATTCATGAGGCCTGCCGTTCCCTGTGCCAAATTTGGTTGAAATCGATGCAGGTTTTGTATTGAGATGAGTAACTCATCTATTTCTGCTTGAGGAATTGAATTAAGCTTAATGTAGTTCAGTTATTAAGCAACGATTCGAAAGGAATCATAATGAAACATCCACTTCTCACTTAAGCACATTTGTTTGTATTAACACTTACATATTACGTGTTTACGTTACACCACAACAAAAAAGTTCCCAGCATACTGTATTTCCAGAAAAGTACTGATACATTACAACAGCAGCTCTATGCGGCGACCACCAACGTTGTTACAGACATTGTACATACGAAGAAAGTTCTGGTACACCCTCTCAATCCCACCTGGTGTGTCTTATGTTTTTAGTGCAGCAGCCAGAACTCTTGTCAGCAGATCTACCTTTGTCTCTACAGGAGTCTCGTAAATTAAGCTTTGCATACGATCCAACAAGAAGTAGTCCATAGGAGTTAAATCCGGCGATCGTGGAGGCCACGCGGTTGTACAACCTCGACCTATACATCATTAACCATATCATCTTTTAGATATCGCCGAACCGCACGAGAGAAGCGAGGTGGCGCATTACCTCTCGCAATGGCTCGCAATGGTAGACGTTAAGTGACATCGGGTGACTGACTGACTGACGTAGTATACGTCACCCTGTCTACACTACTGCATACCAGGACAAGCAATTTTGTTCTTTCCCTCAGCAGACGTCGGTCGACGCGTCTCACATCTGACCTGAAACTGTCACCGAACTGAAACGTTAGATTTCCGGACATGGGTTCCTATTCGAAGTATTATGTACTCATTCCCCTCTACGAGTCCTACAAGTTTGTAACAGGAATTTCCGAAGACACTGTATTTTTTTCGGAGCTGATAATCAACTACCGCTCAAATTGCCATTCTTTGTCCTATAGTTCCACAAGAAGACTGCAAAATGTTACAAACTACCCCTCCTGAATAAAAACACTGTTTAGCTGTTCTGGCTTGGGGTTCAATTACAAGGCCATCATTTTGACAAAATTTTATTCCCTGCAAATATCACGCTGTAATCCATTTTGAAAGAAGGATCATCACAATTGGGAAAGCTAGACAAATTAATGGAACTATAATAAATCACGTACAAAAATACAGCGAACATAGTTCAGTTGAGTAAAAGTTTCTGACTAAGAACTTCCGTAAGAAACTGCCTTCCAATTTTATTTATACAAGTCCGCAGATATTCGAAGCCGTTGTCGTTAAAGGTAATATCTTACGGGTTGTTAGGCCACGTCATGTTCGTTTTCAGTTTCTCATAACACAATCCACGTTTCAACCCCTCTGCTGGAACCCTCGCCAGCATCTCCTGGTGTTCCCGAATAGCTCCTGATGAGTATCTCAGAAGGGGGTGGTCAAGATGACTGTGTAAAAATAAATTGAAGGACATGACGCGGCCTAACGATATAGAAATTTTTACTTTTAAAATTTATTTTATTTCGTTTTTAAGCGTCTTGTCATTGGCATCATACCTGGTTTCAACCTCTTAGAAAGACATCATCAGGTGATCCTTGAATACATTTTGCGACACTGAGTATGTGACGGTAAGGATTTCAGGAGTCACACTCTCATATACGATCGCTCAATCTTTTCCCGCGGTGGCCAGTCTGAGCTGGGATGGTGTGGACCACCAGCTCTTAGCTGGAATGCCTTAGTTGAGCAGACTCCTTCAGCGTCCCGCGCTCTGACATGCTGAAATATTTACATCAAACAATCCATCTTGGTATCACAGTTCAGAAGAATCACCGCAATATGGTATCTAAAGTTAGAGACTGGCTGTTTTGTTCATATGCTCATTATCTACGTCTGATGAAACAGTCAAATCTGTAAATTAACAGAAAGCTAGTGACGTAAGCGTTAACTAGAGTCACTGTTAACTGGAGCCAACGAGATACACTGGCCTGCGGTGTATGTCACAGCACGTGATTTATTGTTTGAGAACACTTTAATACTTTGTATGTACATTTGAACAGATTCACGCTCTCAGTAACATATGACGAAGTTCAGAGCCTTACTGCGTACCTTTCCATTGACATACCAATTTCCTGTCTGGCTCGAAGCGTAGCCAAATATGCTCGATGAATGTCAGGTAAGTCAACTAGAGTGAAGTCACATGTTCACTGGAGGAGGAGGACGAATTTACCTTGGGCCCTCTTTGTTAACGTGCAGATATAATTCCACTCGTCAGTTGAGAATCTGAGCGCACATAAAAATCATAGGAGTCCATTTCTCTTCCTATTTCTCCCAATTCGAGAATTCTGATGCGCATTTAAACAGTTCTGTGTGCACAGTAAATACATCATTTATTGTGTGCATGTCAGTTTTGTAACTTATTACTTGGCACAGATGGCAGAAAATCAGATACGGCTCATATCGTATGTCACAACCGGTACCTGGGGCACACAAGGAATGTAATGTTTAAGAAGACAGGGACTGCTTGTAATATTTTTCCGCACCGAGCCGAGTTGTAATCGAAAAGCGCAAATGGCGCAGTATAACAGCACCTAAGGTGTCATTCTACGAGCATTGCAGTACGTAGCCATAACAAATAATATCCGAGTTCATCCACTCCACAACGTCCTGGCACTGATAGAAGGCCGCGCGGAATGGCCGCGCGGTTACATCTACATCCACACTCCGCAAGCCACCTGACGGTGTGTGCCTGAGGGTACTTTGAGTACCTCTATCGGTTCTCCTTTCTATTCCAGTCTCGTATTGTTCGCTGAAAGAAAGATTGTCGGTATGTCTCTGTGTGGGCTCTAATATCTCTGATTTTATCCTCATGGTCTCTTCGCGAGATATACGTAGGAGGGAGCAATATACTGCTTGACTCCTCGGTGAAGGTATGTTCTCGAACCTTCAACAAAAGCCCGTAACGATCTACTAAGCGTCTCTCCTGCAAAGTCTTCAACTGAAGTTTATCTATCATCTCCGTAACGCTTTCGCGATTACTAAATGATCCTGTAACTAAGCGCGCTGCTCTCCGTTGGATCTTCTCTATCTCTTCTATCAACCCTATCGGGTACGGATAACACACCGGTGAGGAGTATTCAGGCAGTGGGCGAACAAGTGTACTGTAACCTACTTCCTTTGTTTTCGGATTGCATTTCCTTAGGATTCTTCCAATGAATCTCAGTCTGGCATCCGCTTTACCGACGATCAACTTTATATGGTCATTCCATTTTAAATCAGTCCTAATGCCTACTCCCAGATAATTTATAGAATTAACGGCTTCCAGTTGCTGACCTGCTATATTGTAGCTAAATATAAAGGATCTTTCTTTCTGTGTATTTGCAGCGAATTACACTTGTCTACATTGAGATTCAATTGCCATTCTCTGCACCATGCGTCAATTCGTTGCAGATCCCCCTGCATTTCAGTACAATTTTCCATTGTTACGACCTCTAGATATACTACAGCATCATGCGCAAAAAGCCTCAGTGAACTTCCGATGTTATCCACAAGGTCCTTTAAGTTTATTGTGAATAGCAACGGTCCTACGACACTCCCCTGAAGCACACCTGAAATCACTCTTACTTCGGAAGACTTCTCTCCATTGAGAATGACATGCTGCATTCTGTTATCTAGGAACTCTTCAATCCAGTCACACAATTGGTCTCATAGTCCATACGCTCTTACTTTGTTTATTAAACGACTTTGGAGGAACTGCATCGAACGCCTTGCGAAAGTCAAAAAGTACGGCATCTACCGGGCAGCCCGTGTCTACGGCCCTCTTAGTCTCGTTGACGAATAGCGCGAGCTGGGTTTCACATGATCGTCTTTTTCGAAACCCATGCTGGTTGAAAGGCGCCATGTCACAGATTGCGCGGCTCCTGGCGCCGGAGGCTCGAGTCCTCCCTTGGGTGTGTGTGTGTGTGTGTGTGTGTGTGTGTGTGTGTGTGTGTGTGTTAGCGCGTGTGCGCGCCTGTTGTTCTTAGAATAAGTTAGTTTCAGTCAGTTTGCACAGTGTGTAAGTCGAGAGGCGGATGACCTCAGCAGTTTGGTCTCTTAGGAATTCACACAGATTTGAACATTTCAACACTGATAGAAAGCGTTAAGGCAAGAGGAACTGACGATAATTGAGACGCCACAGTGAGGACCAGTCTGCTGACACCTCCAGATAATGAGACCAAACGACCGCATCGCCAGCCGTGATGACGTCATGTCCATCGTAAATATGACGGTTTTGGAAGCCCCAGTCTCAGTGTCTTGTCATCCCGTTGTCCTCTCTGATGCCGACGGAAGCCAGCCTCACCAGTTACAGACGAACTTGGTTGACGAATCGTGATGTGCTGCTTGGTGCAGCAAGAAATCTCCGAGACTACAGCCAGCCAGCTGCAGTAGAACTAAGCTATTGCAAACTGCTCTTTGTTCATGGCCGTGATTTAAAAAGAATTGGGCGAATCTGGACCTTCCCATGATGAAAGGCCATACCAAGTAACTGCAAAATACAAACTAAAAGCTGTTGGGCGACGCACCTGAGTACTGCCTCCCTGGCTGTTCGCTGTACTGCTGATCTGGGTCTTGGGCTTCCGCCTCTACAATAGCTGCCGTCCGTGATGTGCTGTTCTCAGCTGCTTAAGCATATGCCAGTCTTTGAGAGCGGCAACGCACTAGCTGGTACCGAGCCACAATAGGTACACACCTACAGCCTCCTGTTCCAGGTACCCACACGACGTTGTCGCTGGGTGCCTGACCTGCATAACGGCTGCAGCCGACGGTGCGCTGTGTCCGCGTTCGCGTTCCTTGTCGCACTGAAGTTTCTAAACCAGCATACCTTCAACCGCACCGGAGAAGACAGGCCGTACTGTAAAATCACAAGTAACAAATAGGAGTATCCACCAGAAACACCATAAGACCTCTCTCCTCCACTGTCCTAGATAAAAAAGCAGTAGACACCAGATCCCAATCAGAATCCATAGCCTGGTAGCCTGTGCTCCAGCTACACTCTGGATATTCCGTCTAGCAAAGGCACACGAAAATGTATGCTCACTTAGACTTACATAGGGTGGTCCATTGATAGCGACCGGGCCAAATATCTCACGAAATAAGCGTCAAACGAAAAAACTACAAAGAACGAAACTCCTCTAGCTTGAAGGGAGAAACCAGATGGCGCAATGGTTGGCCCGCTAGATAGCGCTGCCATAGGTCAAACGGATATCAACTGCGTTTTTTTAAATAGGAACCCCCATTTTTATTACATATTCGTGTAGTATGTAAAGAAATATTAATGTTATAGTTAAACCACTTCTTTCGCTTTGCGATAGATGGCGCTGTAATAGTCAAACCTGTAAGTACGTGGTATCACGTAACATTCCGCCAGTGCGGACGGTATTTGCTTCGCGATACATTACCTGTGTTAAAATGGACCGTTTACCAATTGCGGAAAAGTTCGATATCGTGCTGATGTATGGCTAATGTGTTCAAAATGCCCAACGGGCGCGTGCTATGTATGCTGCTCGGTATCGTGGAAGACATCATCCAAGTGTCCGGACCGTTCGCCGGATAGTTACGTTATTTAAGGAAACAGGAAGTGTTCAGCCACATGTGAAATGTCAACCACGATCTACAACAAATGACGATGCCCAAGTAGGTGTTTTAGCTGCTATCGCGGCTAATCCGCACATCAGTAGCAGACAAATTGCGCGAGAATACGGAATCTCAAAACCGTCGGTGTTGAGAATGCTACATCAACATCGATTGCACCCGTGCCTTATTCCCATGCACCAGGAATTGCTTGGCGACGACTTTGAACGTCGTGTACAGTTCTGCCACTGGGCACAAGAGAAATTACGGGATGATGACAGATCTTTTTCACGCATTCTATTTAGCGACAAAGCGTCATTCACCAACAGGGGTAACGCAAACCGGCATAATATGCACTACTGGGCAACGGAAAATCCACGATGGATGTGACAAGTGGAACATCAGCGACCTTGGAGGGTTAATGTATGGTGCAGCATTACGGGAGGAAGGATAATTGGCCCACATTTTATCGATGGCAATCTAAATGGTGCAATGTATGCTGATTTCCTACGTAATGTTCTACCGATGTTACTACAAGATGTTTCACTGCATAACCGAATGGCGATCGTACTTTCAACATGATGGATGTCCGGCACATAGCTGGTGTGCGGTTGAAGTGGTATTGAATAGCATATTTCATGACAGGTGGATTGGTCGTCGATGCACCATATCACGGCCCGCACGTTCACCGGATCTGACGTCGCCGGAGCCGGCCGGTGTGGCCGAGCGGTTCTAGGCGCTTCAGTCTGGAACCGCGCCACCGCTACGGTCGCAGGTTCGAATCCTGCTTCGGGCATGGATGTGTGTGATTTCCTTAGGTCAGTTAGGTTTAAGTAGTTCTAAGTTCTAGGGGACTGATGACCTCAGACGTTGCGGAGTATAAATGTAGATGCTAAGTCCCATAGCCCTCAGAGCCATTTGAACCATTTTTGTCGTCCCCGGATTTTTTTGTGTGTGGAACGTTGAAAGATATTTGCTATCGTGATCCACCGACAACGCCTGACAACATGCGTCAGCGCATTGTCAATGCATGTGTGCACATTACGGTAGGCGAACTACTCGCTGTTGAGAGGATTGTCGTTACACGTATTGCGAAATGCATTGAAGTTGATGGACATAATTTTGAGCATTTATTGCATTACTGTGGTATTTACAGGTAATCACAGTATAACAGCATGCGTTCTCAGAAATGGTAAGTTCATAAAGGTGCATGTATCACATTGGAACAACCGAAATAAAATATTCAAACGTACGTACGTTCTGTATTTTAATTTGAAAAACTTACCTGTTACCAACTGTTCCTCTAAAATTGTGAGCTATATGTTTGTGACTAATAAAACGCCATATATCACAAATCGAAAAAAGTGGTCCAACTAAAACATTCATATTTCTTTATGCACTACACGAATATGTAATAAAAATGGGGGTTCCTATTTTAAAAAACGCAGTTGATGTCCGTTTGACCTATGGCAGCGCCATCTAGCGGGCCAACCATAGCGCCATCTTGTTTCCCCCTTCAAGCTAGACAAGTTTCGTTCTTTGTAGTTTTTTCGTTTGACGCTTATTTCGTGAGATATTTGGCCCCGTCACGATCAATGGACCGTCCTGTATAAAACTGTCGAAATATTTTTGTAGCCAGTTATTTATAAGGGATGCTCAAAAACAGTCGGAGAGACGGAAGCATCTGTACAAGATTGCAGATATCGTAACGAAATATCACGCACATTTCAGGAACCGGTATCCGCGACTTTAATTTCGGTAATGTTTTATGCGAAATTATCATTTACCATTATTACAATAGCGAATACAATTGAGATCACTGGGGATACGAATGCTCCAGATATGTGACGTGGTCGAATTCTGCCTGTGGTTAAGCTTTTTTAAACCTCGAGGGGAACTGACGGCTTTGCTGTCCTCTCTGCCAATGTCTTATCTGTTACATAATTATTTTGATGTCTTCGTTCTGTACTCTTTCCATTACTGTGGTTTTCAACACATTTTTACTGACTGGAGTTTTTCTTTCATTATCTTCATTATCGTTCACAGTACCATGTGATAGTGAGTTCCACCAAGGCCTATTTAGTTGCATTTTTATTATTATGGAGATGATGTCGTTCCATGACACTAGATACAACTGCTTACTTACGACCCTGCTTTTTTTATTTTTTTCTGCACGTCTTAACCATCCCTCCTATTCACTGTAATGCGTTGAAATACATAAATGAGAACTTTGCTCATTCTTACGGTAGAAGTGGCATATATTTTCTCAAAATAAAATCTTCAGCTGCAGATTGAAATATTTTATTGCATTTAAGCGATTTCGATGGATTAATCTCATCTTTTGAATTTAGATACTGGCTTATAAAATGGATAGATACGATACGTCTGAATACGACTGACAGATGATATGTACGTAACCATTCTGTCTTATCACCTGCATCCATTCATGTTTACTGTGCATTCCGACGGACTTGGGCAAGTCCAGCAGAAAAATGCGAACCCACAGACGTCCAGAACTGCTGGATGGTGGCTCCAGGAACACACTTCTGAGCTTAAACACTTCCGATCGCCGCCAAACTCCCCAGAAATGAACATTATTCAGCATATCTGGGACACCTTGCAATGTGCTGTTCAGAAGAGATCCTCACCCGTTCGTACTCTTACGGATTTATGGAAAGCCCTGCAGGATTCATGGTGTCAGTTCCCTCCAGCACTACTTCAGACGTTAGTGGAGTCCATTCCATGCCGTGTTGCGGCACTTGTGTGTGGTCGCAGGGCCCTACACGATATTAGGCAGATGTACCAGTTTCTTTGGCTCCTCAATGTACTTGGCATTATTAATTTATGGAGTGACCGCCTCTTCCTCCTGTCACCACCTCTTTACCTCCCTGAGACGGATGTTTGTATTCCATTTGCCTGTGTGTAGTGCGTTAATCACGTGAAAGTGAATGGAAGTTCTTTAATGTTCGCGAATAGTGTACCCTCGTCGTTTATGCGCCTGGCGGATTCAATTCGGGGACGGCGCAGCTTCCCGCACTGGAGACAGCGCTTTGTCACGCACGGCCGTTCGGGCGGGTTGGTAACGTAAGCAAACGTAACTGAAGAAATATCTTAACGATTTACACAGTAACATAATGACTAACCCAGAGAAATATCTCGATCTAAAGGGGCCATAAAAAAAAAAAATTCGGTTGTCTATCCTCCTCAAAAGAATTAGGGAAATTGAATCTGGGCATTTGCCATACTTCACTGAGCAATAGTGAGGGCTGGGTATGTTACAAAATTTTACATTAATCTTTCATAAATTAAGTACAGAACCAAAGATCATTACATTCTCAATCATTTGCACGAAAAGAACTGAAAAGCAAAATGGAAAAAATCATTCATCCCGTCCCCCTGAGTGCTTTTCATTAGACTTTGAGAGCTTCAGTAATGTGTATACCGTGCGTGAGCGTTTATCACTGCCTGAGACTGACGTGGCATGCTGTGTATAAGTCTAAGGAGGTCTCCCCATGGTATCCTTTCCCATTCTTTAACGAGAGCCAATGAGAGTTCTTTGAGAGTCTCTAGTGGAACAAGGCGACCACGAACACGTCTGTCAAGCATCTCCCACATATGCACCATGGGGTTTAAATCTGGACTCACCGCCTGCCATTCCAGTACTTCAATGTGCAGGCCTCGCAAGCCGCCATGTAGGTCCAGGCACTAGAAGGATTTCAGGGACACCACCGTATGCAGCAGCCATCTCGTGGTCCAACAAGATTTGTTCGACGTATTGCCCGGCGTTAAGGTGACCATCGACAACGCCAAGATCCGTATGGCTGTCAACACTGGCGCCTCCATACTTCATCACAGAAAACTGCAAATCTGTCGACTTCCTGGGCAACATTTGACAGGTGCGGTTCACCACAGGTCTCCGCACAGGGATGCGGCCATCACCTCGCATCGGAGGATATCTGGACTCGTCTGCAAATAGCACGTTTCGCCACTGAAGAAGCTGCCAGTTGACGTGGGAACGAGAACTGAAGGCGAGATGCAAGATGTTGTCCTGTCAATAGGGGTATTCGAACACAACGTCTGGGTCTTAGGGTCCCTTCTCGTAACCTGACCATTACAGTATGATCGGACACAGTGGCTCCGGTGGCCCCTCTGAGGTCGTCTTTCTGTGCTCTGGTATCGGTGAGACGCCGCAACGCAGGGATAACCAGATGTCTGTCTTTCGTGGGGTTGTAATGCGTCCGCGACCTTGTTCTCGCCTTGCGAACTTACCAGTCCCTCTGTAGCGTGTACACAACCTGTGGATGACACATGGGATCACTGGAATCTGCAGCAACACGACCGAAAGTCCATCCTTTTTTGACCGCACAGACCGCCATTGCAACTTACACTGCATTACGATTTCGCATTGCGTGTGCTTGGTTGTAGATAACGTCAAAAAATAACAATTGCTATGTATGTACTGGAATACTCTGTTTCAAATTCTAAAGGTGGCAGGGGTAAAATACAGGGAGCGAAAGGCTATTTACAATTTGTACAGAAACCGGATGGCAGTTATAAGAGTCGAGGGGCATGAAAGGGAAGCAGTGGTTGGGAAGGGAGTGAGACAGGGTTGTAGCCTCTCCCCGATGATATTCAATCTGTCTATTGAGCAAGCAGTAAAGGAAACAAAAGAAAAATTCGGAGTAGGTATTAAAATCCATGTTGTTGTTGTTGTTGTTGTTGTGGTCTTCAGTCCTGAGACTGGTTTGATGCAGCTCTCCATGCTACTCTATCCTGTGCAAGCTTTTTCATCTCCCAGTACCTACTGCAACCTACATCCTTCGAATCTGCTTAGTGTATTCATCTCTTGGTCTCCCTCTACGATTTTTACCCTCCACGCTGCCCTCCAATACTAAATTGGTGATCCCTTGATGCCTCAGAACATGTCCTACCAACCGATCCCTTCTTCTGGTCAAGTTGTGCCACAAACTTCTCTTCTCCCCAATCCTATTCAATACTTCCTCATTAGTTATGTGATCTACCCATCTAATCTTCAGCATTCTTCTGTAGCACCACATTTCGAAAGCTTCTATTCTCTTCTTGTCCAAACTATTTATCGTCCATGTTTCACTTCCATACATGGCTACACTCCATACGAATACTTTCAGAAATGACTTCCTGACACTTAAATCAATACTGGATGTTAACAAATTTCTCTTCTTCAGAAACGCTTTCCTTGCCATTGCCAGCCTACATTTTATATCCTCTCTACTTCGACCATCATCAGTTATTTTGCTCCCCAAATAGCAAAACTCTTTTACTACTTTAAGTGCCTCATTTCCTAATCTAATTCCCTCAGCATCACCCGAATTAATTAGACTACATTTCATTATCCTTGTTTTGCTTTTGTTGATGTTCATCTTATATCCTCCTTTCAAGACACTGTCCATTCCATTCAACTGCTCTTCCAAGTCCTTTGCTGTCTCTGACAGAATTACAATGTCATCAGCGAACCTCAAAGTTTTTATTTCTTCTCCATGAATTTTAATACCTACTCCGAATTTTTCTTTTGTTTCCTTTACTGCTTGCTCAATATACAGATTGAACAACATCGGGGAGAGGCTACAACCCTGTCTTACTCCCTTCCCAACCACTGCTTCCCTTTCATGTCCCTCGACTCTTATAACTGCCATCTGGTTTCTGTACAAATTGTAAATAGCCTTTCGCTCCCTGTATTTTACCCCTGCCACCTTTAGAATGTGAAAGAGAGTATTCCAGTCAACATTGTCAAAAGCTTTCTCTAAGTCTACAAATGCTAGAAACGTAGGTTTGCCTTTCCTTAATCTTTCTTCTAAGATAAGTCGTAAGGTCAGTATTGCCTCACGTGTTCCAGTGTTTCTACGGAATCCAAACTGATCTTCCCCGAGGTTGGCTTCTACTAGTTTTTCCATTCGTCTGTAAAGAATTCGTGTTAGTATTTTGCAGCTGTGACTTATTAAGCTGATAGTTCGGTAATTTTCACATCTGTCAACACCTGCTTTCTTTGGGATTGGAATTATTATATTCTTCTTGAAGTCTGAGGGTATTTCGCCTGTTTCATACATCTTGCTCACCAGATGGTAGAGTTTTGTCAGGACTGGCTCTCCCACGGCCGTCAGTAGTTCCAATGGAATATTGTCTACTCCGGGAGCCTTGTTTCGATTCAGGTCTTTCAGTGCTCTGTCAAACTCTTCACGCAGTATCATATCTCCCATTTCATCTTCATCTACATCCTCTTCCATTTCCATAATATTGTCCTCAAGTACATCGCCCTTGTATAGACCCTCTATATACTCCTTCCACCTTTCTGCTTTCCCTTCTTTGCTTAGAACTGGGTTTCCATCTGAGCTCTTGATATTCATACAAGTCGTTCTCTTATCTCCAAAGGTCTCTTTAATTTTCCTGTAGGCGGTATCTATCCTACCCCTAGTGAGATAGGCCTCTACATCCTTACATTTGTCCTCTAGCCATCCCTGCTTAGCCATTTTGCACTTCCTGTCGATCTCATTTTTGAGACGTTTGTATTTCTTTTTGCCTGTTTCACTTACTGCATTTTTATATTTTCTCTTTTCATCAATTAAATTCAATATTTCTTCTGTTACCCAAGGATTTCTACTAGCCCTCGTCTTTTTTACCTACTTGATCCTCTGCTGCCTTCACTACTTCATCCCTCAAAGCTACCCATTCTTCTTCTACTGTATTTATTTCCCCCATTCCTGTCAATTGCTCCCTTATGCTCTCCCTGAATCTCTGTACAACCTCTGGTTCTTTTAGTTTATCCAGGTCCCATCTCCTTAAATTTCCACCTTTTTGCAGTTTCTTCAGTTTTAATCTACAGGTCATAACCAATAGATTGTGGTCAGAGTCCACATCTGCCCCTGGAAATGTCTTACAATTTAAAACCTGGTTCCTAAATCTCTGTCTTACCATTATATAATCTATCTGATACCTTTTAGTATCTCCAGGGTTCTTCCATGTATACAACCTTCTTTCATGATTCTTAAACCAAGTGTTAGTTATGATTATGTTGTGCTCTGTGCAAAATTCGACCAGGCGGCTTCCTCTTTCATTTCTGTCCCCCAATCCATATTCACCTACTATGTTTCCTTCTCTCCCTTTTCCTACACTCGAATTCCAGTCACCCATGACTATTAAATTTTCGTCTCCCTTCACAATCTGAATAATTTCTTTTATTTCATCATACATTTCTTCAATTTCTTCGTCATCTGCAGAGCTAGTTGGCATATAAACTTGTACTACTGTAGTAGGCGTGGGCTTCGTATCTATCTTGGCCACAATAATGCGTTCACTATGCTGTTTGTAGTAGCTTACCCGCATTCCTATTTTCCTATTCATTATTAAACCTACTCCTGCATTACCCCTATTTGATTTTGTGTTTATAACCCTGTAGTCACCTGACCAGAAGTCTTGTTCCTCCTGCCACCGAACTTCACTAATTCCCACTATATCTAACTTCAACCTATCCATTTCCCTTTTTAAATTTTCTAACCTACCTGCCCGATTAAGGGATCTGACATTCCACGCTCCGATCCGTAGAACGCCAGTTTTCTTTCTCCTGATAACGACATCCTCTTGATTAGTCCCCGCCCGGAGATCCGAATGGGGGACTATTTTACCTCCGGAATATGTTACCCAAGAGGACGCCATCATCATGTAATCATACAGTAAAGCTGCATGCCCTCGGGAAAAATTACGGCTGTAGTTTCCCCTTGCTTTCAGCCGTTCGCAGTACCAGCACAGCAAGGCCGTTATGGTTATTGTTACAAGGCCAGATCAGTCAATCATCCAGACTGTTGCCCTTGCAACTACTGAAAAGGCTGCTGCCCCTCTTCAGGAACCACACGTTTGTCTGGCCTCTCAACAGATACCCCTCCGTTGTGGTTGCACCTACGGTACGGCTATCTGTATCGCTGAGGCACGCAAGCCTCCCCACCAACGGCAAGGTCCACGGTTCATGGGGGGGTAAAATCCATGGAGAAGAAATAAAAACTTTGAGGTTCGCCGATGACATTGTAATTCTATCAGAGACAGCAAAGGACTTGGAAGAGCAGTTGAACGGAATGGACAGTGTCTTGAAAGGAGGATATAAGATGAACATCAACAAAAGCAAAACGAGGATAATGGAATGTAGTCGAATTAAGTCGAGTGATGCTGAGGGAATTAGATTAGGAAATGAGACACTTAAGTAGCAAATGAGTTGCTATTTGGGGAGCAAAATAACTGATGATTGTCGAAGTAGAGAGGATATAAAATGTAGACTGGCAATTGCAAGGAAAGCGTTTCTGAAGAAGAGAAATTTGTTAACATTGAGTATAGATTTAAGTGTCAGGAAGTCGTTTATGAAAGTATTTGTATGGAATGTAGCCATGTATGGAAGTGAAACATGGACGATTAATAGTTTGGACAAGTAGAGAATAGAAGCTTTCGAAATGTGGTACTACAGAAGAATGCTGAAGATTAGATGGGTAGATCACATAACTAATGATGAAGTATTGAATAAAATTGGGGAGAAGAGGAGTTTGTGGCACAACTTGACAAAAAGAAGGGGCCGGTTAGTAGGACATGTTCTGAGGCATCAAGGGATCACAAATTTAGCATTGGAGGGCAGGTTGGAGGGTAAAAATCGCAGAGGGAGACCAAGAGATGAATACACTAAGCAGATTCAGAAGGATGTAGGTTGCAGTAAGTACTGGGAGATGAAGCAGCATGCACAGGATAGGGTAGCACGGAGAGCTACATCAAACCCGTCTTAGGACTGAAGACCACAACAACAACATGTATGTACCTCACCAGAAAACGCTGGGACGCAAGTATTCACTTCCTTCTGAGGGGTCACCTCACACGGTAATGCGTAAGGCAGCCAACAGACGGCGAATTATTTTATTTGTTGTCTAACTGAAAGCGAAGATCACAGGTACCGCCTGTATCAAAACATGTTTAACAAACCGGACATTGACACACGTGTTCTCCAGACCTTTTTGGAATATGTAGTGATAACCAGCGTGGCTAAAGGTAAGCACAAGTGTTTTTCTTTGAAGCGACAAATGTTTCAAAGAATAAATAAGGCTATGAGAATTTTTACATTTGTAGCACTAAATGAACGACAGATAAATAACGACGTTACGTTTTTGTTTCGGCCGAGAGAATTTTACTGGTGTTTCTGATAAACAAGTCAAGGTAAATAAGCAGGTAAAATAATATGGAACATGTTTTGCTTCGACTTTGTCGTTGCTACCGATAACAAAAATACAAATTACCACCACAGTGCAGAAAGTGTTGTCCCGTTTTTGTGAAGCGTTTCCCTGGTAAACACAGCACACTTAAAAATATCACTTTAATAACAGAGTACAGAATTTTTGTTTTAATTTTATACTTCCACTCACTTTGACAATAGCTAAGAGAGAATGTATTATACTCCATGATCCCTCTGGGAAACTGGAAGAGGGAGTAGGTTTTCGAATTCTGAATGAATTGCGAGTGCCTTTGCTTTGGCGTCTCCTTGTAGATAATGTTGAGCAAACGATTTCGTGACACTCTCGGTCCACCTAACCAAATCCCTTACGGATCAGATAGTTCAGTTTCCACTTTCCTTATACATGTTTGATAAATAAACGAACAAAGTCGCAAATTTCACTTTTATTTATTTGAGAACTAGTTTCACAAGTAAATAAAAGAGAAATTTGAAACTTTGCCTTTTTTTCCATTGCATTTATTAACAAGTTGCTGCCCTACAATTACTCCAGCGTGCTAGAAGTTCGTAAGGACAGTAAACACAAGAAAAATACTGAAGAATTACTGGGGTGGTGAGCGGTTTTGTGAGAGATATCCTTCGAAGACGAGTGGTTTCCTGACAACTATACTTTTCATCTTATGGGAGCCTATCTCTCTCGATGTGCAATTGTTATGAATGTCACAGTTCCCTGTAATCCCTGACGTACTTATAAAACGACATTCCGTCCAGTTTTTTCGCCTTTCTGTGTTACATGTCTTTTGAAAATCAGCTAACAATAGTGGCATAAATTAGAAACCTGTACGTTCTGTAGGCAATAATGACGTCTTTTGTAAATTTTTAATGTTACCTGGTCTGTCACTTATTTCCTCTATTACTTTCTTTGTACCTATGTTTTTCAGTTTCAATTTCTGTGACTTCCGTTTTTGGAAATATCCATTCCTATTTAACTGAAGTGCCCACTGAGCTATTCCCTAGCGCAGTATCTATAACTTTCGATAACTTCATGTGTGTCTTTATTCCTTAGTATTTCTATGCCCCACTACTTTGAGCATTGATTCTTCCTGATAGTCTCCTAAACTTCAGTCTACTCCTCATCACTACTAAATTGTGGTCTGAGTCTATACATGCTGGGTGCACCTTACAGTACAGTACCAGATTTCGGAGCCTCTGCCTGACCATGACGCAATGTAACTGAAATCTTCCCTTATCTCCCGGCCTTCTCGAAGTATACCTCCAGCTCCTGTTATTCTTGAACGTAGTATTCGCTAGGTGAAATTTATTGCAGAATCAGTTAGTCTTTCTCCTTTCTCGTTGCTAGTGCCAATCCCATATTCTCCTGTAACCCTTTCTTCTGATCCTCTTGGAACCGCATTCCAATCCCCATGACTATTAGATTTTCATATCCCTTTACGTACTGAATGACACGTTCAATATCCTCAAATACTTTCTCTATCTATTCATCTTCAGCTTGCGGCGTCGCCATGTATACCTGAGCTATTGTCGGTGTTGGTTTGTCGTCGATTCTGAGAGAACAATCCTATCACTGAAGTGTTCATAGTAACACATTCTCTGCTCTACCTTCTTATTCATAATGGATCCTACTCTCATTTCACTTTTCTACTGTTGTTGACATTACCCTATACTCGTATGACTAGAAATCCTTGTCCTCCTTCCATTTCACTTCACTGACCCCCACTACATCGAGATTGAGCCTTCTAATTCCCGTTTTCAAATTTTCTAGCTTCCATACCACGCCCAAACTTCTGGCTTTCCACGCCCCGACTCGTAGAATGTTAACCTTTCGTTTATAATTTATTCTCTTTTCTCGTGGTCACCTCCCCCTTCGTAGCTCCCTCTTAGAAATCCGAATGGGGGACTATACCGTAACATTTTGTCAACAGAGAGATCATCACGGCACTATTTCAGTCATAAACCACATGTCCTGTGGATACACATCATGCGTCTTTAATGCAGTGGTTTGCATTGCCTTCTGCATCCTCATAGTTTGGTCATTGCTGATTCTTCCGCCTTTACTGACAGTTTCCCAGCTGAACCCCTGTACGCCCCTCCGTTCTCTTTGACAAGGCCGTTGGCAAAACGGGGTGGTTTCTCATGCCAGTAACTTCGGCTGCCAATACTGATGATTTTTATTCAAAATGTAAGCGATAGCGGGGTTTGAACCCGGTACCTAGAACGTTTTGATTACTAACCAAAGACGCTACCCCCTTTTTTCTTTAATCTCATTCTGATCGTTATTATTCGTTGCATTTGTTCGGAGCGGACGTCCCATGACTTCCCCGTCCTAGTTCATCGGTGATCCATTCACTCACTTATTTTTTACTTTTTTTACAGAGGGCAGCTAACCCTCTGACCGAACACCCTAAGCTGCCGTGCCGGCAGCCCTAGACCACGGGTCATCTCATGCTCTGTTACATCTGCAGATTACCCGATTCTATTGTAGCCATGGTTCAAAGGGCTCTTAGCACTACGGGACTTAACTGCTGAGGTCATCAGTCCCCTAGAACTTAGAACTACTTAAACCTAACTAACCTAAGGACATCACACACATCCATGCCCGAGGCAGGATTCGAACCTGCGACCGTAGCGGTCGCGCGGTACCAGACTGAAGCGCCTAGAACCGCCCAGCCACACCGGACGGCTATTGTAGTCATGGGATATCAGCAGTTCATTGTGTTTGCTGGCAGGCAAATGCAGTAACTTGCATGCCCTTCCTGTAGTTGTTTTGACATGTTGATAAAAATTCAATTTCTGGTCCATGAATACACCCAAGTATCTTGTAACCATGTTTCTTTCCATGCGTTTTCCATCTGCTTTAATTGCGGGATTCCTTTGTAGGTTTCCATTAAACGCTAAGAGCTGCAGGTTTCGAAGGCGTACACACACCGCTGGCCGCGATACGCTGAAGTGACAAACAAAACTCACAGGGTGCCTCCTAATATCGTGTCAGGCCTCTCCCTGCCCCCTCCCCCCCCCTCCCATAGCGCAGCAACTCTACATGACTTCTGGACTCCACAAGTCGTTTGAAGCGCCCTGCAGACATATCGAGCCATGCTGCCTCTACAGTCGACCTAATCGCGAAAGTGTTGTCGGTGCAGTATTTTGTGCACGAACTGACTCCTCGATTACGTCCCATAAATGTTCGATGGGATTCATGTTGGTGGGGCGGCCAGATCACTCTCTCGAATTGTCCAGAATATTCTTCAAATCAATCTCAAACAACTGTGGTCCAATGACATGGCGCACTGTCATCTACAAAAGTTCGATCTTTGTTTGGAACATCTAGTCCACGAACGGCTGCATTTGACCTCCAAGTAATCGAACATAATCATTTCCAACCAATGCTAAGTTCAGTTGGATCAAAGGACCTTGTCGATTGTATGCAAATACAGTTGACACGCCGGCCTGGCTGGTCGAGCGGTTCTAGGCGCTTCAGTCTGAAACCGCGTGACCGCAGGTTCGAATCCTGCCTCGAGCATGGACGTGTGTGATGTTCTTAGGTTAGTTAGGTTTAAGTAGTTCTAAGTTCTAGGGGACTGATGACCTCAGATGTTAAGTCTCATAGTGCTCAGAGTCATTTGAACCATTTTGAGGCATTGTTATCCCCTTAACGAACAGTTTTTGCGGTTCCCCGAGTGATTATCTTTCAGTTCTGTGTCCACCTAATCCTGCCACTATCCCTTTTCAGCTCCGAACAGAGTTTCCTGATATCGTGTTTAAGCCTGTCTAAACTGTTGAAGTCTGACCTGTCGATCTCTGTCACAGCACCTCGTTACAGTTTACGTGTGTCTCTAGAGGCCTTTCTTTGTCTGACCAGTTCCCCTTCTCCACATTATTCTGTCTGTGGTCTAGTTCTGGTGATTGAGATGGCAGTATTCTGCGCGCATGTTAGTCAGTCAGTACATGTATGTCTACACATGCCTCCGCTTCGTGTAGCGCGGAGGAGGATATTATGTCACGGAACTTCACCCAACCAGCCTTGCACAGATTAAGAAATCATTCAAACTTCATCTGGATTTACGTGTCAGAACCGACGTCTATCAGGATCACATTCTGAACGATGTTGAGTGAGCCCGTCCGCCACCTCCGAGTGTTCTGTGTGTGATGAGGCGCTGTGCTCTTTGTTACTGCGATGTCTACGTTACAGCGAGGATCCGTTCTACTTCAAAATCTGTGTGGTTGTCCCTCCTTGTTAATTATGAATAGGTTGCGTTCGTGAATTGTCCTCAGCTGTTATTTCCCTTTCGTCTGTTCTGTCTCCGTACCATACCATCTGCTGTTATTACGAGTACTTTGTTTGACGCGTGTTGTGCAATCCACCGTTTTATGTTAGTGTATAGTTCTTTGTCATTTGGGCATAGAAGGAGGCGATCTGTATACTTACGACCTCTACTGCAATGGCATGTTCTGTGCATATCTGTGCAACGCGTGTGATTATATATTTGCCATTTAAGCTGGCGGTAGCTGTCTTGGGGTTGTCATCACAGACTTTGGTTCAAAATTTGCTGTCCTTCCATTCCGTGTGTAAGGCTCTTTAAGGCACACCACGTCCGCATGTCCCTCGTTCACTATCTTGGTGATCTCCTGATTCACCAAAATGCTCCTCATGGTATGCAGTTGTAGAATCCTGATACCGATACTTCATGTACGTGTAGCTGTGCCCTCCTGATTTCGAGAGGTCGAGGGCTGTACTGGTCCGTGCTTCTCCGCAAGGTTCCTGTATATTTTATCCCTTTTGAGTCCTACAGCAAAACTTACACATGAGTTCACGCAAGTCACTTGCGGATGCGGGTACGTTTTCGCCTCGTAATATGATTCTGTCTGTCTGCTCTGCTGTAGGATAGCAGACACGTTTTCGTTGACATGTCTTAAGACGCATAAAAGCCGGTGTTGTTGTTGTTGTTGTTGTTGTTGTTGTCGTCTTCCGTCCAGAGAATGGTTTGATGCAGCTCTCCATGCTACTCTATCCTGTGCAAGCTTCTTCATCTCCCAGTACCTACTGCACCCTACTTCCTTCTGAATCTGCTTAGTGTATTCATCTCTTGGTCTCCCTCTACGATTTTTACCCTCCACACTGCCCTCCAACGATAAATTTGTGATCCACTGATGCCTCAGAACATGTCCTACCAATCGATCCCTTCTTCTAGTCAAGTTGTTCCACAAACTCCTCCCCAATTCTATTCAGTACCTCCTCACTAGTTATGTGATCTACCCATCTAATCTTCAGCATCCTTCTCTAGTACCACATTTCAAAAGCTATTCTCTTCGTGTCTGAACTATTTATCGTCCACGTTTCACTTCCATACGTGGCTACACTCCATACTAATACTTTCAGGAAAAACTTCCTGAAAAATCTATACTGTATGTTAGCAAACTTCTCTTCTTCAGAAACGCTTTCCTTGCCATTGCCAGTCTACATTTTATATCCTCTCTACTTCGACCATCATCAGTTATTTTGCCCCCCATATAGCAAAACTCCTTTACTACTTTAAGTGCCTCATTCCCTACTCTAATTCCCTCAGCATCGCCCGACTTAATTCGACTACATTCCATTATCCTAGTTTTCCTTTTGTTGATGTTCATCTTATATCCTCCTTTCAAGACACTTTCCATTCCGTTCAGCTGCTCTTCCAGGTCCTTTGCTGTCTCCGACAGAATTACAATGTTATTAGCGAACCTCATAGTTTCTATTTCTTCTCCATGCATTTTAATTCGTACTCCAAATTCTTCTTTTGTTTCCTTTACTGCTCGCCCAATATACAGATTGAATAACATCGGGGATAGGCTACAAACCTGTCTCACTACCTTCCCAACCACAGCTTACCTTTCATGCCCCTCGACTCATGCCTGCTTTCTGGTGTCTGTAAAAATTGTAAATGGCCTTTCGCTCCCGGTATTTTACCCCTACCACCTTCAGAATTTGGAAGAGTATTCCAGTCAACATTGTCAAAAGCTTTCTCTAAGTCTATAAATGCTAGAAACGTAGGTTTACCTTTCCGTAATCTATCTTCTTAGATAACTCGTAGGGTCAGTATTGCCTCGCGTGTTCCAACATTTCTACGGAATTCAAACTGATCTTCCCCGAGGTCGGCTTCTACCAGTTTTTCCATTCGTCTGTAAAGAATTCGTGTTAGTATTTTGCAGCCGTGACTTATTAAACTGATAGTTCGGTAATTTTCACATCTGCCAACACCTGCTTTTATGGGATTGGAATTATTATATTGTTCTTGAAGTCCGAGGGTATTTCGCCTGTCTCATACATCTTGCTCACTAGATGGTAGAGTTTTGTCAGTGCTGGCTCTCCCAAGGCTATCAGTAGTTCTAATGAAATTTTGTCTACTCCCGGGGCCTTGTTTCGACTTAGGTCCTTCAGTGCTCTGTCAAATTCTTCACGCAGTATCGTATCTCCTATTTCATCTTCATCTACATCCTCTTCCATTACCATAATATTGTCCTCAAGAACATCGCCTTTGTATAGACACTCTATATACTCCTTCCACTTTTCTGCTTTCCCTTCTATGCTTAGAACTGGGTTTCCATCTGAGCTCTTGATATTCATACAAGTGGTTCTCTTCTCTCCAAAGGTCTCTTTAATTTTCCTGTAGGCAGTATCTATGTTACCCCTAGTGAGATAAGCTTCTACATCGTTACATTTGTCGTCTAGCCATCCCTGCTTAGCCATTATGCACATCCTGTCGATCTCATTTTTGAGACGTTTGTATTCCTTTTTGCCTGCTTCATTTACCGCATTTTTATACTTTCTCCTTTCATCAATTAAATTCAATATTTCTTCTGTTACCGAAGGATTTCTACTATCCCTCGTCTTTTCACCTACTTGATCCTCTGCTGCCTTCACTACTACATCCCTCAGAGCTACCCATTCTTCTACTGTATTTATTTCCCCCATTCCTGTCAATTGTTCCTTTATGCTCTCCCTAAAACTCTGTACAACCTCTGGTTCTTTCAGTTTATTCAGGTCCCATCTCCTTAAATTCCCACCTTTTTGCAGTTTCTTCAGTTTTAAACTACAGTTCATAAGTAATAGATTGTGGTCAGAGTCCACATCTGCCCCTGGAAGTGTCTTACAATTTAAAACCTGGTTCCTAAATCTCTCTCTTACCATTATATAATCTATCTGATACCTTCTAGTTTCTCCTGGATTCTTCCATGTATACAACCTTCTTTTATTATTCTTGAACCAAGTATTAGCTATGATTAAGTTATGCTCCGTGCAAAATTCTACCAGACGGTTTCCTCTTTCATTTCTCTCCCCCAATCCATATTCACCCACTATGTTTCCTTCTCTCCCTTTTCCTACTCTCGAATTCCAGTCACCCATGAGTATTAAATTTTCGTCTCCCTTCACTACCTGAATAATTTCTTTTATCTCATCATACATTTCATCAATTTCTTCATCATCTGCAGAGCCAGTTGGCATATAAACTTGTACTACCGTAGTAGGCATGGGCTTCGTGTTTATCTTGGCCACAATAATGCGTTCGCTGTGCTTTTTGTAGTAGCTTACCCGCATTCCTATTGCTTTATTCATTATTAAGCCTACTCCTCCATTACCCCTATTTGATTTTGTATTTATAACCCTGTATTCACCTGACCAAAAGTCAGGTTCCTCCTGCCACCGAACTTCACTAATTCCCACTGTATCTAACTTTAACCTATCCATTTACCTTTTTAAATTTTCTAATCTACCTGCCCGAGTAAGGGATCTGACATTCCACGCTCCGACGCATAGAACGCCAGTTTTCTTTCTCCTGATGACAACGTCCTCCTGAGTAGTCCGCACCCGGAGGTCCGAATGGGGGATTATTTTACCTCCGGATTATTTTACCTCCGGAATATTTTACCCAAGAGGACGTCATCATCATTTAATCATACAGGAATGCTGCATGCCCTGGGGGAAAAATTACGGCTGTAGTTTCCCCTTGCTTTCAGACGTTAGCAGTATCATCAAGGCAAACCGTTTTGGTAAGTGTTACAAGGCCAGATCGGTCACTCATCCAGACTGTTGCCCCCTGCAACTACTGAAAAGGCTGCTGCCCCTCCTCAGGAACCACACGTTTGTCTGGCCTCTCAACAGATCCCCTCCGTTGTGGTTCCACCTACGATACGGCTATCTGTATCGTTGAGGCATGAAAGCCTCCCCACCAACGGCAAGGTCCATGGTTCATGGGGGGTAAGAGCCGGTATGCCGTTTGAAATATTTCTTTAGACTCTAGAGCACTTAACCTCTTATTCACCTCTACAGTAAAATAATTACTATTGTCCTAGTCGTATGTATGATAGCTGCTTCGTCTAACTTCCGATGAGCCGTTATCTGCAACACTGGAGGATTTTGATTACGAAGTCTTTCGCGACGCAGTCCTTGCATAAAAAGTTCTCTGTTTACTTGCCGCGTCAAATTTGGATAACATCCCAAGCTTTCGATGACTACCTCCGTCATCTTAGTCAGGGGTGAAACTGACTGTCGTGGACCGGTGAGGCTTCCACTGGTTATAAAAGCGGAAGCCTCACCGGTCCACCACAGTCAGTTTTACCCCTGACGAAGATGACGGAGGTAGTCATCGAAAGCTTGGGATGTTATCCAAATTTGACGCGGCAAGTAAACCCAGAACTTTTTATGCACTGGAGGATTTTGATGGGCCTGTCAAAGGCCTCCGTATGGCATCACCGCAAGGGCTTCTGAGGCATACTGTTGGAGAAGCACTGTGGTTACCATCTTCATACGGCAGCGAGCGTTTAAGAGCTCTTGCTAAAGCGCTCTTTAGGGACATGGGAGAGAAGCAATTCGGATGGTGACTTTGGTCTTTGCCTGGGGGCAAACGTACGAGTGGGAGGTGGAGGCACTTTGGATGGTGTCGTCACACTGGCTTGAATAAGGATTGGACCAACGGGGAGCGGCACCGCCTGCTCTTCTCGGACGAGAGCAGTTCAGTCTGAGTAGTGTTTCTGGATCTTCCCTCACATGGCGAGGGGAGAGAACACGCAATGCATGCAGTAACATTGCCGAGCATGATCGCTTTGGCAGTGTACGTGTTACGCAGTGGGGAGGCATAACGTTCCAAGTCCATACTCACCTCCCGATATTTGAACAGGGTAAAGTCACTGGTCGACGTTATTCATACAACGAACTCTCGTCCCATGTGCGCCTCTTCAGGTGTGCGTTCAACCCCATTTTTATGGCTGTCAATGCGCGACCAAATCAAAGAGCGGCTCTTGGAACGTCAGCATATTCAGCGAATGGACTGGCCTCCCCGTTCCCCCAACTCAAATCCATCGATCACGTGTGGAATGCGTTGGCGAGACGTATTCTATCACGTCTGCATGCCCCAAAGACCATCCGACAGTTGTCAAAGGCGCTGCTGGAGGACTGGAGCACCATGTCACAAGAACTCCGTACCAAGCTTGTGTCTAGCAAATGGTTCAAATGGCTCTAAACACTATGGGACTTAAAATCTGAGGTCATAAGGTCATCACTCCCCCAGAGTTAGAACTACTTAAACCTAACTACCCTGAGGACATCACACACATCCATGCCCGGGGCAGGATTCGAACCTGCGACCGGAGCAGCAGCGCGGTTCCCGACTGAAGCGCCTAGAACCGCTCGTCCACAGCGGCCGGCTATATCCAGCAGGGGGGCACGCTGCAGAGCATCCATTTCCGTCTGTGGTGACGACACACCCTTTTAAGAACCTCGTCACGCTGTTTTTAATGACCAGGGAACCATGATAAATTGCGATTATTTCAGTGTTTCTTTGAATATAAGAGTTATTTCTGTTCTTCTAACTGCACATTTCTTGCAGTTACCTTGCGTACCGTATTGTACCAGTTCTTTCTAAGTGTAGTCAAAGTTTCACGGAGCTGTATTACTTGGCAGCAACACATCATGAGAAATTTCCTTTCGTCCTTACGCTTTGCACACCACGGTATTATGCTTTATAATATTTAACTGTATGTAATATCTTCATTTTTCAGATCACCTTAGGCTGTCACACGTTATCTTTGTACAGTAGTATTTCTGATGTGGATTCCATAGCGAAGTGTTGTGTATTAACGTCCTTAGCGATAATGTGAAAGAAAAATACGAAGCTAACAAAATTTACATTTGATGAAAAGTTAACCATTTGTGAAACTGTCAATTCATTATTAAATATCCAACTTACAGTGTTTAAATATAAAGACAAATCCGAGGACCTGAAGTCGCTTAGAGGCAAATTTTGAACTGCGTCAGAAAACAAGTATTAAAGTTTAACACCGTGTAGAAAATGTGTATTTCATTCTATATTATCTGATCAGACTGCACATAGGAATTATAAATTTCTTGGTTCGTCGAGAATGAGTACGTTACGAACTTCACAGTCTATTTTAATAATAAATTTCCTAATTCAGATCAACTTAGTTTCACACTACTTATGATGTTCACTGACAAGCATTTTACTATTGTCCACTACGAACACAAAATCCTCCGTCTTAAGCAGCTGCGCCCTCTGGGCTCCTCGACTTATCCATTCCCTCCGATCTGTCTGACGGATGCTAAACGTCGGATTATGTCTCGAGAGACAGGAAAAGCAGACGAGGTGAAGCAGACTAGAGATGAACTTCACGTCAGAGGATAGCTGCACTTTCACGGATAGTATGCACACTAGCGCTTCAGTTGTGGCATTTCTTTATAACTACTGAGTAACGTGTATTCTGAGTTTAGTGCTGTTTAGAAACTGAGAAACACAATTTTCATTTTGATAATTAAAACAACGCTGCACGCATCCCTCTGGTGGTATTTTTTTTGTGCTTCTGTTTATGCCGGACCGCTGATTACGTCGGTGACGGCGGAAATAACAACCTCAGCAGATGATTAAAACTATATGCAGGCCGAGAGGAACGAGTTGGGAGCTGTGGCTTTTGTGGAGAGTACTGTAGTTATTACAGCGGTTTCCACCGTGATCCATGGCACAAGGATTTCCCGCACTAAATACAGTTCTTCGAAGGGTAAATTCTGCTTACAGAACGTCTCCAGGGGAACAGAATCCCTATATTCTGTAATTGCAGGTGTTACGTACGGCAGTGGCAAATGAAGCAATTATTAAGCTGAGAATTATTTATCCGAAATGACCTAATTCGTTAAGTATCTTGTGACGAGTAACTGCAGCAGATCTGATGCAGTTACAGCCCTGTGATATTAACTTTGTGAGTAAAATGCAAAACGCGTCTGGCGTAAGTGGACATCGCAATTTTCAGATGCATTATGGTTGAAACGAAGAAATAAATGAATTACTAAACAGGCAACTGAAAGCTAAAAGGTGTAAAAAATACAAATGCGGTTACTAGCCTTCGTTCCTGCCAACAATTACATGTTACTAGCTTAGCGCCTGCTGCTTCGTCCGCGTTTGCATAGTAATTACAACGAAAAGAATTTTATGAACATATACTAGGCCTACTGAAAAATCAGTGTATTCAAGATCAGTTTTTTTTTTTTTCGAAGCAATTCTGTCAAGGTCGATATGTCGTGCTGACTGTTACACAGCTTTCATTGTTTTACTTCACTTCTAAACTTTTCACACTTAATAAGGTCATGAAAGCATGGTCTTTTTCGAACGTACTTGTGACTTGTGAACAAAAAAGCGATTCTGGTAGCCAGAGTCTGAATTTTTTCTTGATCCTGCATTTTGAGCTCTTGTGTGGATATTTCCATAGAAACTTCCATCCTCTAACACACATTTCTTTATTTGAAACTCAGAAGCCAGATTCCAGTTTCCATAGACTTAGCTCTGAAAAGGTTTTGTACAACGAAATATTTTTATAAAAACTTTCATCCCGTATTTCACTCTCTCGGGGTTGGATTTCCAGAAACACTAACCCTTTTTTTTAAGTTCTCACCGAGAAGCCAAATATAAATTTTCGTAGCTTTAGCTTCAGAAGTGTTTTCGTAATTAAATATTTTCACAAAAACTTCCATACCTTATTTCACCTATGTAAGGGCTGCATTCCAAAAACATCGAAACAAGTATTTTTTATTTATGACCGAGAACTCAAATACCAATTTTCTTAGTTCTACTTTCAAAATTGCCTTAATAGTGTCATAATTTCATAGAACTTTCCATTCCCTATATCGCTCCCTTAGGGATGGAATTTAGAAGAACGATGCCTACAGTGTAAGATCATCGTCCTCTCCAAAATTCAAGTTTCTGTCCTTAGCGGTTTGGACTGTGAGACAATTTATCAACCAGTCAAGTTATTTCACTTTCTTCTTCTTATTTTTTATTTTTATTTACGTATTTTTTCGTGTTGACCAGCTAGCCTCACGTAACAACTTCAATTCCTCTTCTTGCTGTTTTCATTTTTCTAATACTCCATCTTCTCCCTATGCCGTCTTCCTTCTGTGTATGTTTTTCACGATTCCTTAGTTCTTCAACATTGAAAGGCTTCTAAATTAGAATATTTTTTAGCATGGTGCAGCAGAGTCTAAATTTAGTACTTTATTCTTAAAAAGGTGTGTGTGTTATTTCTTATTTTTGATGTTTCTCTCTAGTACTTCCCTTATTTCAATAATCCATATTACTGTCTATTTCTTCATACAGAAAGGAATATTTGTTCCGTGAGCCTGTGCTAATTCATACGGCAGAGCTTTTCCAGAAAGTTTTATCTTCTTTTAGCCATTGCTCCTGATATTTTCTCAATATTTTTGTAAATTTCTTCATTACTTCTCACTTTCCAGCCATCTGTAGTTTGTAATGCACCCATTAGTTTTGTAACAATCCATCTTCCAAGAACCTCTATTCTGTCCAGCTTGTAGTTCATTGTAAGGCGTTCACATCCACATAAACATTGTGGTTGTACCACTGTGGTATAGTGTATTAGTTTTCATTTTCTAGATACGCATTTCTTGTAAATATTTTTTGTCAGACCGTATGCTTTCTCCATTTTGGTAACTCTTTCATCTACTGCAAAAATTTTCTGGTCCTGTCTGTGGTATAGTTTCTCCAACATAATTAAATTTATTTACTTGCTCCATCTTAATTATTTGTGTTTCTATGAAGTTGGGTGCATTTTTTGTATTTGTCACGTGTATTGTTTCTCGCCTGAACTTTTGAGAGCAGTTAAATTAAATATTTCTTCCAGAGGATTTATTTGAATAACCGCTAATTCTCTAGTTATTTTATCTGTTGTTTGTCTGTCTACCGATACACATGCTTTTTGAAATCATGTAAATGATACGATTATAGATATGCTGTTTAACATTCTGTGGCCAATTATTGATTTTAATTTAAAAAATCTGTTCTGTCAGTATTTTCCCTTCTCAAAACCTCCCTGACATTCTCTCAATTGTCTTACTACAGTTTATACAATTCTGCCCAGGAGAATTTTTGATAATATTTTGTATGTCACTGGCCCAAGTGACCCCTCTGTAACTTAACATTTTGTTTCTCTCCCTTTCTTTAGTGGGTGGACTAACGTTACTTTCTACTCTTTCAGTTTTCCAAATTTTGTCAAAACACTGGTGCATATCTTTACCGGTAACAAATATAGCAGGACACCTCTGAACTTCTTCGATGTCTTCCTTTAATCCGACCTAGTGGGCATTCGAAACACTCGAGCAGTATTCAAGAATGGGTCGTACTAGCATTTAATTCCATGCGCTTTATACATGAGCTACATTTACTCAAAATTCTCCCAGTAATACGAAGTCGAGTATTCACCGTAACTACTGCCAGCCTTACGCGCTCATTACGTTTCATATCGCTTTTCAACGTTGCGCACAGATATCTACTCGATCTGACTGTGTAAAGCAGCACACTGCTGATGCTGTACAAGATTGTTTTTCCTACTGACATGCATTAACTTACATTTACAACAAGCTACCAGTCATCACACCTAGTAGAAATTCTCTCTCAGAACAAGGTGCCTTTCATCACACCATCTAGAAATTCTGCACAAGTTATCTAGTACTACAATCGCTCAACGTCAGCAGCTTCCAGTACACCACAGCGTCGCCGGCAAACAGCTTTAAATTGCTGCACGCCCTGTCTGTCAGTTCATTTATGTATGTACAGAATACAAGCGCTCCTTTCACACTTTCCTGGGACACTCCTGATGATACCCTTGTCCCTGATGAACATTCACCCTCGAGCACAGCGTACTGGTTTCTATCACTTGAAAAGTCTTCGAGCCACTCGCATATGTGGGAACCAAATCCCTATGCTCCAGCCTTAGGCAGTATTCTGCAGTGGGGCACAGTGTCAAACGCTTTCCGGAAATCTATGAATATGGGATTCTGCCTGTTTCTCTCGATTCATGTTTTTAAGACTATATCACTCATGAAGAATGTGCACGGTCTTCCTCCTGTTGACAGTATACTGCTGCCCATTAAAATTGCAACAGCGCGAAGACGGTATGTCAGAGGCGTCAGAGTGCTATGAATCGCTCGATAAAGATAGAAGTAACGCTATTAACGTTCTGCATTTAAGGAAAGATTGCATAGTGTGTTTTTCATTCAGAAATCATATTTCAGTGCCTTGTGTAAGACGGAGAAACGTCTACCAGGCACGTATCGGAATTCTGCAAGTTTGAAATACGCCGAGCAACAATATCAGTATACGATAAGCTGCGACCTCGACAGGCCAAAAGGCAGTCGTCGGCTGAGCCATTATTGCATGCATACCAAAATCATACTGTCTTTCTTCAATGTGTTGCCTGGCGCATTGATTAAAGACCGAAATCTGCAGGCAAGAAACGCAATCGATTGGAGAATTTATTTCTCGCGCTTTAAACAATTCTTCACTCACTAAAGAAGAATATGCACAGCATCTTCCATTAAAAACTGAGCGACTGACTGCATTGGCTGCACGGAAGTTGATGGTAGCATTTCCAAGTAGAAAGTGTAAACAGTTGCCACTGTAACATGAAAGTATTGAGCTTTTTTTGTCACCTCTACTGCTCCCGTCTCTGGCCATTTCAAGCCCTTGTTTCTTGAAACATTTACGGAATGACCAACAGTTTCAGAAAAGCTATGACGTATTAGCGGTTAGCGTGTGCCTTTCTCTTTAAATGAGGTACAAGACAGCACACTGCTGATTAAAGCCAGACAACCCGAAGGCAGTCTCCAGATGGGCTTGGTAGTAATCCGCCATGAAAACGCCGGGAGTTAAGACGGAACGGATCGATGCTGTTGCGATGCACGGTAGCTGAAAGAAAGGCGCTAGACGCACGAAGATAAAAAGACTGCGAGAGGAAGACGGCACAGGATAATCCGTCTTTAGCGTACTTGTACTCGGTTTTACGCACAAAGCCATGCACAGTGAGCTCGAGTGTGCTTTCAGCCGAGTTCTTCGGAAAGGACGACAGTGTGGCCTGACAACGGCCAAGACTTGAGGCTGCCGCATCACAGACGTGATGTCTCACGGATCGGAATTATAAAGCTCTATCAGCGCACCCCGCTGATTCCCCATCAAGACTGAGTTAGAAGCTCGCTGCACTGTCGGCTCTTAAGTTTACGTGCCGACGTAGTGTGGAAATGGGTTACCCTCTGCGGTTTTTCAAGAATGGTGGATTGTATTCAAGCCAGTCGATGCGACATTGCTCTGCCTAGACTTGCGTATGTTCCTTACATCAACATAGACCATCCTCTTATTGAAACTGAAGCTGGAAGGCTCTAAGATCAAACTATAAGACAAAACAGCTGCCACGCTAAATAATTTTACGGAGATGCCTTCTTCGAAGAACTCATAGTTAATTCTCTACGCCAATTTTGTGCCAGCCGAGGTCGAAATTTTATCCCGTCTTCGACAGGATACAATTTACAATTTTTTTCTCACCTCACTCCTTTCTTTGTTTTCCTTATATTCTGTTTCTCATTTCTTCCATTGGCTCAGAGAGGGACACAAACAATACTAATTTTTTTGTTGTTTTTCTCAACTAGGGAGTCCATATAGATTTAATTCCTTCTCATTCGTCCTTTCTTTCTTACAATACCCTTTAATCTTTTCATCACGTCTTATTTACCTCCACAGACTGCTTCACACTTTTTCTCTGTCGGCCGGTGTGGTTCTAGGCGCTTCAGTCCGGAACAGCGCGACTGCTACGGTCGCAGGTTCGAATCCTGCCTCGGGCATGGATGTGTGTGATGTCCTTAGGTTTAAGTAGTTCTAAGTTCTAGGGGACTGATGACCTTAGGTAAGTCCCATAGTGCTCAGAGCCATTTGAACCTGTTCGCTCTCTGGCTTCACACGAATAACGTATCTTATCTCGAACAATATGTAATAACATAATTCAATAATCATTGAATGGCTTCAGCACCAATAATATCATGGGCGATCAAAATGATTCCGTTCGAAGATAGTACAGTCCAGAATCGGTATGCCGAACAGGCAAAATTACTGTGAGTACTGAGGTAACCATCCCACCGACGCACCAGACTGGACACACCTTTTTCATAAAACACCGTGTCCTGCTGCCTGAATAAATGTCTGACTGCTGCACATCCTCCTCCGACAGGAATCGTCGGTCCTTCAATGTCTTCTTTAAAGGTCCGAAGGCGTGAAAATAGCAAGGAGAAAATTGTTCAAATGGCTCTGAGCACTATGGGACTTAACTTCTGAGGTCATCAGTCCCTAGAACTTAGAACTACTTAAACCTAAGGACATCACACACATCCATGCCCAAGGCAGGATTCGAACCTGCGATCGTAGCGGTAGCGCGGTTCCAGACTGTAGCGCCTAGAACCGTTCGGCCACCCCGTCCGGCAACAAGAAGAAAGATCAGGACTATAGAGCGGGGGTTTGCCACTTGAGCCGGCGTAATGTCTTGTGTTACAACATTTGCGAGATGGGGATGTGCGTTATCATGAAGCAGCGCCACCTCTTGTCTAAGCGTTCCCGGACGTTTTGCCTTACGACTGCTTGTATACCCGCATCGGAGTCGTGCAGGGTTGCATATACACTGCACAGCGCTCTCAAACGGTAACTTTCTGATCGCCGCCTATAACAACAACAAGGCTAAAATCATTTCATCATATAAACAGAACGGACATATCAGCAAATTAGCCACTTTGTGGAGTCCTACGAAACACTCGGTAACGCAAAAGCTGAGACCACTGAATGGATCGATGCAGTAATACAAATCCTGAAAGAAGCAGAGCCGGCCGGAGTGGCCGAGCGGTTATAGGCGCTACAGTCTGGAACCGCGCGACCACTACGGTCGCAGGTTCGAATCCTGCCTCGGGCATGGATGTGTTTTTGGTGTCCTTAGGTTAGTTAGGTTTAAGTAGTTCTAGGTTCTAGGGGACTTATGACCTCAGCAATTGAGTCCCATAGTGCTCAGAGCCATTTGAACCATTTGAAAGAAGCAGAAATAACGCAGTTGATATACAAGACAGTAGAATATTTAGGCAGAAAATGCAAGAGAACATTCTCAAAGAATAAAGGTAATATAGGCACAAAGGAAATCTAAATAAAACTCTTAAAATGCTCCATAACCTACATCGCATGGTCCTATGGAGTCCAAACGTGAATAAAAATAACAGTAGTAGTCATAGTAACATTAAAGCTGGATAATCTGGACAGTAAAGCAGGAACACTCATGAAACATTCTGGCAGATGAAAGTTGTACATTGAATCGAGACTCGAAGTCAGGACCTTTACCTCTCGCGGCCAAGCACTTGACCAATTGAGCTATTCAAGCATAACTCCCGACCCGTCATCAGCGCACTCTTCACAACAGAGTAAAAAATTCATTCAAGAAAACTCGTAACAAGTCATCGTGCACTCCAACGTCGCAGTGACGTCGACAGGCTGTACTTGCCCAGAAAGGCAGCAGGTACAGCACCCTTTCAAGTGAGGCAGATAGGGAAAGAAGAGGAGCATGCATTGGTAGACTAAGTGAAAGACAGCAAACATCCAACCCTGACTGAGGTCAACAGCAGAAAACTTCTCGAAGTACAGCAGTCCAGGAATCAACACCAGAAGACTGTACTCCAATGCCGGACCGACAGCCTGCGCAATAAAGCCTTGCGAGGGCAGTTTTTGGAGAATGTTGAAGTCAAAATAGATAAAGAACTGACCTGGTTTTGGCTGACCAACAGAACCTAAAAGGAGGAAACTCGAGAACTAATTTTTCCAGCAGAAAAACAAGCCATAATAACTATGGTAATCAAAGCCAGGCTCGAAAAATTCGCAAGAGACCCAAAGCTCAGGGTCTGCAAAGAGGGTAACGAAGCAGTTGCCCCTATTTTGAGCTGTTACAAATGGATCAATATGCATATTACCAGCAGAGCCACAGTAATGTGGCGCGAATAATCCACTGTGACTTACGTCAAAATCACCATCTACCGGTAGCAAAAAACTGGTGGGACCACAAGTCAGGAAAAGTAGTCCAAAACGAACATGCCAAATTAATATGGGACTTCCTACATGAGACAGATCGACCCCCTGGAACACAATACACGAGACATGACAATTTTGGAGAAAAAGTGTGGATCAATGATACTTGTATCCCCAGTGATAGAAGAATCGACGAGAAACAATTTGAAAAGCTTGCCAGTTATGCAGACTTGAGAATCGAAATATACAGACTTTGCGGTTACTGTGTCAAAGTGATCACAGCACTTCTCGGCACAGTGGAAGTAATTTGCTGTGTTTAGTGTAATAATAAGAGCAGCTGAACGGAATGGACAGTGTCCTGAGAGGAGGATATAAGATGAACATCAACGAAAGCAAAACGAGGATAATGGAATGTAGTCGAATTAAGTCGGGTGATGCTGAGCGAATTAGATTAGGAAATGAGACACTTAAAGTAGTAAAGGAGTTTTGCTATTTGGGGAGCAAAATAACTGATGATGGTCGAAGTAGAGAGGATATAAAATGTAGACTGGCAATGGGAAGGAAAGCGTTTCTGAAGAAGAGAAATTTGTTAACATCGAGTATAGATTTAAATGTCAGGAAGTCGTTTCTTAAAGTATTTGTATGGAGTGTAGCCATGTATGGAAGTGAAACATGGACGATGAATAGTTTAGACAAGAAGAGAATAGAAGCTTTCGAAATGTGATACTGCAGAAGAATACTGAAGATTAGATGGGTAGATCACATAACTAATGAGGAAGTATTGAATAGAATTGGGGAGAAGAGGAGTTTGTGGCACAACTTGACTAGAAGAAGGGATCTGTTGGTAGGAAATGTTCCGAGGCATCAAGGGATCACAAATTTAGCATTAGAGGGCAGGTTGGAGGGTAAAAATCGTAGAGGGAGACCAAGACATGAATACACTAAACAGATTCAGAAGGATGTAGGTTGCAGTAGGTACTGGGAGGTGCAGAAGCTTGCACAGGATAGAGTAGCATGGAGAGCCGCATCAAACCTGTCTCTGGACTGAAAACCACCACCACCACCACCACCACCACCACCACCACCACCACCAACAACAACAACAACAACAACCCGCCTTCATTCAAGTTAGTCTCGGAAAAAGTTATCGAACAATGGAAAAATGGGAGGAGCAAATAAAAGGAATTCATTTAAGAAGGACTTGTGTAAACAAGACGATTTTAAAATGCGTGGAATTCGCAGCTGACCTGACAATACTTAACAACAATAGACAAGAAGCTCCAGAAGCACTGGAATATTTACATGAAGTCTCTGCCAAAACAGGTCTACAGATACCGTATGAGGAAACGCAGTACATGGAAAGAAAGAGCAACCAAGCCGTGTACACAAAATTTAGAAAGATTAACACAGTGAAAAATTCAAGTATTTTGGTGAATATATACAAAAAGAGGCCCATACAAGGCATCCGATGTAAAAAGAAAAGAAAAACTTCAGGAAGCGCACAACCTGACATGAACGCACTACAATAAAAGAAATATTTCAAGACAGGCCAACCTCGGGAACTACGATACAGTTTTACTACCTGAATCTCTCTAAGTATCATACACGACCACAATTGGACCATCAGGCATCAAAGAGACAGCAAAAATTGAACGTAGAATCCTCAGCAAAATTTCTGGAGCAGTACAAAGAGATGGTATACGGACTAAGAGATCAACCAAACAATCATACAGAGGCACAGGCAGACTCACAGACATGGTTAGAAAACACCGACTAACATTGTTTAGACACACACACACATATAATTAACAACGGAATCACAAAGAGGATTTTGATGTAGTAAGCAGTTCAATCCAAAAAGAAAAAAAAATTTCTTCGAGTAACTAAAAGAAGACCTAAAACAAGCAGGAACTGATATTGAAATGATAAATGAGAGGGACAGAATCAGAAACAAAATTATGAACAAGAAATCTGAGTTAAAAGAAAGGAAGAAAACAGGCAAAATATATACAGAGCAAACGAAACAGGAACACGACCAAAAGACGAAGAGGTTTTGGGAAGAGAAAAAGAAGGAAACAACAAAGCCATGAATAATCATCCAACAATCGCATTAACCACTGCCATGGAGGCAAAAATGTGTAATAGTAATAATATGTGACTGCGACAAGTATTATCTGCCGTCACTAGTAATGACAGGATGACGCAACGGCTAAAAGACTACACCCATCGTATGATTTTATAATCTGTGACAGCATACGCCTGGAATGATACGGTAAGTAACGAAAATCCAACTCGGGTTTCATGGATAAGGGTACAAACCTTAGCTCTCACTAAAAAAAAAAATTTGTCTCAAATTCTAACCACTGTAGTAACAATCACAGCTAAATGGAAATTAGCTACACCTCCAGAGAAAAGGAGAAGCTTGCCATGGAAAACTCTTTGAGACTGCTAAAGAATATGGCATTTGTTTTCAACCATCTTCCGTTCTTGCCGAAGTTTGCTGACACTGCATGCTGCGGAGTGTAGACGCACCGACAGTGATGTACGAGCTACTCATACAAAACATCTTTGCCTAAAAGTAACGGCGATATCAATTCAGTGAACACAAATGCTTGTCGTCAATAGAGAAGATCTTGGGAGTATTATAAGTAAGCTGACGCCAGTGTTAAGTATCATCAGCTTATTAAATTACAGTCTACATTTCTGTAGATGTAATTGTTTGAATTCAACAAATATTTCAATTTTCCAGCTATTGACTAGGAGACTCAAGTAACTACAGATGATGGTATGGACAGGAATTCAGATGTTCGAAACGTCTCAACCAAAAATTATCTTGAATAGTTAACCGCAGAACCAACTCGTAAGACTGTTGGAATACATGTTTGAACACTCCTTTGAACATAGCCGACGGTGAAAGGCAAGGCGCATGACCGACGCAAAAAGGAACTAAAACAAAGGAGAGAGACTAACCGAGTTCCTGAGCCAACCTGTTTACCTCAGAGCAGCAGTTGCAACATACGTCCTCAATTATTTGTTTGATGTATTCCAATCTCTGTCTTCATCTACAGTTTTTACCTTCTACAGCTCTCTCTAGTACCTTAGAAGTTAATCCCTGATGTCTTAATAATTGTCCTATCTTCCTACCCCTCCTTGTCTGTGTTTACTACATACTCTCTTCCTCGCCGATTCCACGGAGAGTTTTATCATTTCTTACTTTATTAGTCCACCTAATTTTCAACGTTTTTCTGTAATAATCTTATGACAGTAATAAACTGTAAATCCTGGAGAAGTAGAAACATAGCCCAAAAAAATAATATTCGTAATTTAAAGTTCATGTGTAAATGTGTAGGAGGGAGAGGCCATGTTCTCACTCGACTTCCCAAAAACAAGAAGGGTTAGCAAGTTCACTTTTGGAAGGAAGCTTTCTACAACAGTCAGAAATGAGTATACCAAATTTCCTGTCCGTACCTCATTTTATATAGAAATTGAGGAAAAAATGGACTCTTTGCTAAAATTGTAGCCTAGGATCCGAGTGGAGCTTATACAGAACTATCTAGAATCTATTTCAGTAGGTCACCAGATAATATCTTGTGGAAAGTTCCTGTATGAAGTTAGTTATAAAAATTCACAGACCATACAGAAAAAATGTAGGATCTGTCAGACAATGTGCATTGAAGTAATTAAAAATACAGATCCTGTTCTACTAAACCACTCGGGCAGTCATTTCTGAACTTGCTCTGACCAGAATCTCAGTGCAACCCTAGCGCATTAACGGTATTGTTGTTGTTGTGGTCTCCAGGCGTTTGATGCAGTTCTCCACGTTACTGTCTCCAGTGCAAGCCTCTTCATCTCCGAATAAATACTGCAACCCACATCCATCTGAACCCGACAACTGTATTAAAGCCCAGGTCACCCTGTACTGTTTCTACTTACCACACTTTTCTCCAGTGGTAAATTGATGATTCCTTGATGTCCCAGAATGTTCCTGTCAACCGAGCCTCATTTTAGTCAAGTTTTACACTAATTCATTCCCCCGCCTCTCTCTCTCTCTCTCTCTCTCTCTCTCTCTCTCTCTCTCTCTCTCTCTGTGTGTGTGTGTGTGTGTGTGTGTGTGTGTGTGTGTGTGTGTGTGTCCCAGTTCTGTTCAGTACCACCTCATTACTTACGCGATCTACCAATTCAGTCTTCAGCATTCTTCAGTAACTCGTCATTTCAAAAGCCCCTATTCTCTTCTTGTCTGAACTGCTTGCTTATTGTCAACGTTTCACCTCCACATGAGGCTACACTCCTGAGAAACACCTTCAGAAAAGACTTCATATCACTTAAATTTATATTCGATTGTAATATATTTCCGTTCTTCAGCAACGTTTTCTTCCACTGCCAGTCAACACTTCATATCGTCTCTACCTTGGCAATCATCAGTTCTTTTACTGCCGAAATAGGAACATTAATCAACTACTTTTAGTCTCTCATTTACTAATATAATTCCCTCAGCATCGCCTGAACTATTTCTACTACGTTCCCGTATCCTTGTTTTGCTTTTGTTGAAGCTCGTGGTATGTCCCCCATTCACGACATCGTCCATTCCGTTCAACTGCTATTTCAAGTCCTCCGTTATCTAACAGATTTACAGTGTCATCAGCAAACCTCAATGTTTTTATTTCTTCTCCCTGAACTTTCATTTCTTCCTTAATCAGTCAGTAGGACTAAAATTAGTGGAGTGGTTCAAATGGCTCTGAGCACTATGGGACTTAACTGCTGAGGTCATCAGTCCCCTAGAACTTAGAACTACTTAAACCTAACTAACCTAAGGACATCACACACATCCATGCCCGATGCAGGATTCGAACCTGCGACGGTAGCGGTCGCGCGGTTCCAGACTGTAGCGCCTAGAACCGCTCGGCCACTCCGCCCGGCATTAGTGGAGTGTGTTGAAAGCATTGAACTTACTGTACTTTCATTCTGTCTGGTTTCTTATACAAGGATTTTGATGAAACTTGAAAGCCGGCCGCAGTGGCCGAGCGGTTCTAGGCGCTACAGTCTGGAACCGCGCGACCGCTACGGTTGCAGGTTCGAATACTGCCTCGGGCATAGATGTGTGTGATGTCCTTAGGTTAGTTAGGTTTGAGTAGTTTTAAGTTATTGTGGACTGATGACCTCAGCAGTTAAGTCCCATAGTGCTCAGAGCCATTTGAACCATTTGAAACTTGAAGTTATGCTAAGAAACCTGATGCCACGGTATTTAACTGGTACGATTCTGATTTACTTCCTTAGGGTGAAAATTTTTGTTCTGTTTGGCATCAGTGTACACTAACTAATTTCAAATCAGACCAGAAAGATGATTAGTCACACCACAGCAAACATCACGCTAACACTGAGTTACCACAACTCTGCCTACGATAATGGCCTGAATTCGGCGATAAAGTGAATACACAAGTTTCTTTAGGTATGCCGCTCACTGATGGTTAGGTCCCTTACGGTACCAAATTGCAGGATGTGTGATTGCTCATTTAACATGCTTTGCCAAATAGACTATGAAATTTTCTATGGGGTTAAGATCGGGTGACTTAGCGGGCCAGTCGAGATGTGCAAGGGTGCATGAGTGTCCATCAAATCAGGAACGTATGCGCGCAGATCTGTAAACAAGGTTTTTGACACCATTGAAGACGGGAGTGACCATAGCACGGCATTCAGAAGAAAGGGCAACAGTTGGTCACCGGAAACGTTGAAATAAACATTCTAATTCATGTCTGTAAATGATAGATTTCAACTATCAGTTGTGCTTTGGAATTTTTATTGGCAGATCTAGATTTCAGCTAGAATCTAGCCATTCTCAATGCACTATCCTTTATTGGTCAATGCATGTAATTCCTGTTGGTCTGGCTTTGTACACAGTCCATTGAATAGTCATTGAATATTCAATGAACCGTGTACAAAGTCATATCAACAGGCATTGCAGGCATTGACCAAAAAAGGATAGTGCATTGAGAATGGCCAGTTTCTAGATGAAATCTAGATCTGCCAATAAAAATTCCGAAGGACGACTGATAGCTGAAATCTATTATTAACAAATCAAAATAACGGTCGCTGAATGCTACAGCCACTGAATGGAGAGTAACCTGATTCTGATTCATGTTCACAGTAACCTGTGGGCCCAAGACATGCCACGAAAAAATAAAAAAATCTGCGAACCACTTCTCGAATGAAGTAAGCCCTCCGCACACCGCGGATTAACTGTCACATTATGACGTCGCTACATTCGATCCCTAGCGAAATTTGAAAAGTGTGAAAAGCGTGAGTCATCAGATCACACTACATACCTGAATTCACTCCTACCTACATTCTTGTTGCTTGGCCGTTGAAGGTGTGCAGCTGCACGATTTGGTGTGGTTCTTGGCCAGATGGCCGGCCGAAGTGGCCGTGCGGTTAAAGGCGCTGCAGTCTGGAACCGCAAGACCGCTACGGTCGCAGGTTCGAATCCTGCCTCGGGCATGGATGTTTGTGACGTCCTTAGGTTATTTAGGTTTAAGTAATTCTAAGTTCTAGGGGACTGATGACCTCAGATGTTAAGTTCCATAGATCTCAGAGCCATTTGAACCTAAAACGGTGTAGGAAAAGCGTCAGAATTCAAAACTGCTTTCAGTCGTCTCATAATGAATAAAACCTGTATGGTTCTCAAGGGAAACTTAAACCATTCCTCCTGCAAAATAATGACAAGTTCCTATCGATGTTAGGTGGATAGCGACAACGTGACCTTCTCTTCAAAGTGGACGATAAAGGCTCAGTAATATTGAGATCTCGTGACTACTGTGCCAGATGAGACGCGACAATTCATCCTTATGCTCCCAACATAAAAAAAATGGTTCAAATGGCTCTGAGCACTATGGGACTTAACATCTAAGGTCATCAGTCCCCTAGAACTTAGAACTACTTAAACCTAACTAACCTAAGGACATCACACACATCCAAGCCCAAGGCAGGATTCGAACCTGCGACCGTAGCAGCAGCGCGGTTCCGAACTGAAGCGCCTAAAACCGCTCGGCCACAGCGGCCGGCATTCGCATTACAAATGAGTGGTTTTAGAAATCCTGCTCATGCTGTATTTCCCTTTTTCTGGAACTTCCTTCGTGTTGTTTTGGTGCGACACTGTACGTGAGTGCGACAGTCGAGTTCTGCACACCCATTGACATCTGTCGTCCTCTTATGTTTCGTCACAATCCTCTATAATGATAGTCCGTCACGATCAGTCAACACACACTTTCGTCGGCGTTGTGGTTTAGCGGATAATGTATTTCCGCTTTCTGTGCATGCAGTATAAATCTTCGATTCGGTTCCTATTGAAACATCGAACAGTTTGACTGTCTTGCCTGCGGTAGCACCCAACACACGAGCACCAACGATTTGCCCATGTTCGAATGCACTGTGATCGGACATAATGCACTCACAACCTCACAGTACACTACTCTGGCAACGACTGACCCTTCCGATGTACAGACGGCACTTCACAGGTGCCATTCGTGGTCAAATAAAACAGCGCAACCTGCAGTTCAGGCCAGCATCTGCATTTTTGTTAAAACATGCATTTTTCGCGGTGCTTCCATATTTGCGTATACATGTACATCTACATCGATACTCTGCAAATCACATTTAAGTGCCAGGCAGAGGGTTCATCGAACGATCTTCACAATTCCCTATTATTCCAATCTCGTATAGCGCGCGCAAAGAACGAACACCTATATCTTACCGTACGAGCTCTGATTTTCCTTATTTTATCGAGGTGATCGTTTCTCCCTATGTAGATCGGTGTCAACAAAATATTTTCGCATTCGTACGAGAAAGTTTCTGATTGGAATTTCGTGAGAAGATTCCGTCCGAAGGAAAAACGCCTTTGTTTTAATTATGTCCAGCCATAATACTGTATCATTTCAGTATCACACTCTCCTACATTTGGCGACAATACAAAATATTCTGCCCTTCTTTGAACTTTTTCGAAGTACTCCGTAAATGCCATCTGATAAGGATCGCACACCGCGCACCAGTATTGTAACAGAGGACGGACAAACGTAGTGTAAGCAATCTCCCTAGTAGATACGTTTAGTAGATCCGTTACATTTTCGAAGTGTCCTGCCAATAAAACGCAGTCTTTGTTTAGCCTTCCCCACAAAATTTTCTGTTTTCCTTCCAAACTAAGTTGTTCGTAATTGTAATTCCTAGGTATTTTCTTAAATTTACGGCCTTTAGATTTGACTGATTTATCGTGTAACCGAAGTTTAACGGATTCCTTTCAGCACTCAATCATGTGGATGACCTCACACTTTTCGTTATTTAGGGTCAACAGCCAATTTTCGCACCATTCAGATATCTCTTCTAAGTCGTTATGCAGTTTCTTTTGAACTTCTGATGACTTTAACAGTCGATAAACGACACCGTCATCTGTAAACAACGTAAGACGGCTGCTCAGATTGTCTCCCAAATCGTTTTTATATAAGGAACAGCAAAGGGCCTATAACACTACCTTGGGGAACGCCAGAAAACACTTGTTTTACTCGATGACTTTCCGTCAATTACTACGAACTGTGACCTCTGACAGGATTTCACAAATCCAGTGACATAACAGACAATATTCCGTAAGCACGCAATTTCACTACAAGCCGCTTGTGTGGTACAGTGTCGAAAGCCTTCCGAAAATCCAGAAATACGGAAACCATCTGAAATCCCTTGTCGATAGCACTGAACAGTTCATGCGAATAAAGGGCTAGTTGTGTTTCACATGAACGATGTTTTCTAAATCCATGTTGACTGTGTGTCAATAGACCGTTTTCTTCGAGGTAATTCATAATGTTCGAACACAATATATGTTCCAAAATCCTGCTGAATATCGACATTAATGATATGGGCCTGTAATTTAGTGAATTACTCCTACATCTACATCTACATCTATACTCCGCGAGCCACCTTACGGTGTGTGGCGGAGGGTACTTATTGTACCACTATCTGATCCCCCCCTTCCCTGTTCCATTCACGAATTGTGCGTGGGAAGAATGACTGCTTGTAAGTCTCCGTATTTGCTCTAATTTCTCGGATCTTTTCGTTGTGATCATTACGCGAGATATATGTGGGCGGTAGTAATATGCTGCCCATCTCTTCCCGGAATGTGCTCTCTCGTAATTTCGATAATAAACCTCTCCGTATTGCGTAACGCCTTTCTTGAAGTGTCCGCCACTGGAGCTTGTTCAGCATCTCCGTAACGCTCTCGCGCTGACTAAATGTCCCCATGACGAATCGCGCTGCTTTTCGCTGGATCATGTCTATCTCTTCTATTAATCCAACCTGGTAAGGGTCCCATACTGATGAGCAATACTCAAGAATCGGACGAACAAGCGTTTTGTAAGCTACTTCTTTCGTCGATGAGTCACATTTTCTTAGAATTCTTCCTATGAATCTCAACCTGGCGCCTGCTTTTCACACTATTTGTTTTATGTGATCATTCCACTTCAGATCGCTCCGGATAGTAACTCCTAAGTATTTTACGGTCGTTACCGCTTCCAATGATTTACCACCTATGGCATAATCGTACTGGAATGGATTTCTGCCCCTATGTATGCGCATTATATACTACCTTTCTTGAATATTGTTGTTATCTGTGTAACTTTCGAGTCTTTTCGTACGGATCTTTCGTCGAGCGAACGGTTGTATGTGATTGTTAAGTATGGAACTAAAGCGTCAGCATGCTCTGAAAGGAACCTAATTGGTATAAAGTGTGGACCACAAAACTTTCTTTTATTAAGTGATTTAAGTTGCTTCACTACTCCGAGTATATGTGCTTCTACGTTATTCGTGTTGGTAGCTGTCCTCGATTCGAATTCTGAAATATTTAGTTCGTCTCCTTTTGTGAAGGCAATTCGGAAGTCTGTGTTTAGTAACTCTGCTTTGGCAGTACTGTCTTCGACAGTATCTCCACTGCTATCGCGCAGAGAAGGCATTGATTGTTTCTTGCCGCTAACATACTTCACATACGACCAGAATCTCTTTGGATTTTCTGCCAGGTTTCGAGACAAAGTTTCGTTGTGGAAACTGTTATAAGCATCTCGCATTGAAGTTCGCGCTAAATTTCGAGCTTCTGCAAAAAACACTAATCTTGGGGATTTTGCATCTGTTTACATTTGGCTTGTTTGTTTCATTGTTTCTGCAACAATATTCTGACCCGTTTCGTGTACCGAGAAGGATCAGCTCCGTCGTTTGTTATTTTATTTGGTATAAATCTCTCAATTGCTGGCGATACTATTTCTTTGTATTCAATCACATCTGGTCTACACTTATATTATTAATTTGGATGGAGTAGAGACTGTCTCTCAGCAAGACGTCAAGTCAATTTTTATCTGTTTCTTGAATAGGTGTCTGCTTTGATGCTCGTCATTAACTCAGGATTATTTGTTGTTAAGAGGTGAAGTGCGCTTTCACAACCGTTCACTATTCGCGTGGGCTCATGAACGCCTGGTTCCCTGTCTGGCTTAATCGCGCTATTGAAAAGGCGCGACACTTCTCCCCTGCCACTTTCGGTTGGACGAGTCCAAACAGGATACCTCGTGCCATTTGGTCACACCTCCGTGTCGACCCATGTTACTACGCTGATTTCGTACAGCCGACTCCTACATGTATATCATCATGTATTTCAAGGTGGAGAGGGAGACAGGAAAGGAACTAGATCAGCTGCATCGGGAGATTATGCGGAAGAAGCGGCGGAGAGTTCAAAAATGTGTGTGAAATCTTATGGGACTTAAGGGGGGTAGGACGTCAAAAGGGCAGACTTGCAGCAGGAGAGGCACCACAGGACATTTTAATTTCCACTGTCTACATTTTTACAAATAAATTAATAAAACTGGCAGCATGACCAGGGAGGATTCAGAATTCACATTCATATCAGTGGAAGTTCGAAAACAAAGACGTAATTTTTTTTACATGTGAAATTTCATCATTTTTTTCCGCTTACTAATGGCAGCATTTGTTGCTATAGGTACACTTTTCTTTATAAGTAAGAGAGATGTTTCGATGAATTTTGTACAGCATACAAACCATACTTCCAGGTGTATGAAACTCTCGAATTTTCCAAATCTATTAAAAACTGTGGTAAAAATTGAGGTAATTAACTATAAAATTTGTGTTTAGAAAAAACATGAAGTTTAAAATATAACAGCTCATTCGTTTTTTCATAAATTAAATAAATTCCTGAGTTTCATAACCTGTAAGTATGGTATGTATGCTGTGCAATATTCATCGAAGAATCTCTCTTACTTATGAAGAAAAGTGTACATATAGCAACAAATGCAGTCGTTAGTAAGTGAAACAATGCTGAAATTTCACACGTAAAAAAATTACTTCGTTAGGTTTTCGAACTTCCACTGCAATGAGTGTGAGTCCTGAATCCTTCCTGGTGATGCTGACAAAGTTTTAGGAATTTATTTGTAAAAGTATAGACACTTGAAATTAAAATATCCTGTAATGCCTCTCCTGTTCCAAGTCGGCCCGTTTGACGTCCTACCCCCCTTAACTACTATGGTCATAAGTCCCTAAGCTTACACACTACTTAACCTGAATTATGCTAGGGACAAAAACACACACCCATGCCTGAGGGAAGACACAAACCTCCGCCGGGACCAGCCGCACAGTCCATGACTGCAGCGCCCTAGACCGCTCGGCTAATCTCGCGCAGCGGCGGGGAGTGAAAATGTATGCCGGACCGGGACTCTAACCCGGGCTGTTCTATTTACTACGCAGTTGCGGTATCCACTGCACCACTCGGACACAGTGTTCCGGGTATTTCTGAAAGAACGGGCACCCCAGTCATACAGCATGTACGTCGCTTCATTGCCATGAAGGTGAAACATCACATGATCACCTCGTAACAGTTCCACACCATCCTCTGTGCTCCAGAGCGACTGATATTCTCTTTAATATTTTACCCAGTGCTCCAATACATTCGGCGCAGATTTTGTCGTGTTATGTTTTGAACTTTGCAGTCTGGCAGATGACGGTGGGTAGACCGGCACCTGTCGTAGGTAATGGTAACTGACACACTTATTAAAACAGCAGCTTTGATGGCCAGGCTGTGTGTTACCAAGAAGAGCGATTGTAGGAGACAAGAAGACTAAAGAATATTTATGGACGGAAATGAGTGATGGTAAAGTACGGATACTTTATTCCTATTAACCTTATGTACTGAAAAGGGTGACAACTCTGCATGGCACTGTGCGAATTGCGAAATGGTGGGTCGATGCCGCAGTAACCTACCAGAAGTATGACGTAAAGTGTGTGCCGAGCAAGCGGAAGACGTGTATCACGGAGAAACCGGGCTCTAGCGCAAATTCTCGGCACGACCTCTGTACGCAAATTAATCCACTGAATGGTGCTCCATTGGTTGATTAACTAGTTATTAAGGCTGCAGGGCGCGTGCTATGAATAATCGGCAGTTGCTTTGTACTAAGCAAGCCGCCTGCGTGTAACGTGGAGATGGTGTGTGTGTGTGTGTGTGTGTGTGTGTGTGTGTGTGTGTGTGTGTGTGTGTGTGTGTGCGCGCGCGCGCCGACGAAGGCCAGGCCCGAGGGAATCTCAGACAGCGAGCAGCTGAGGTGTGTGCCTACCGGGGATCAGGGATTCTGTGCAAGCTCAGCCTGCCTGCTGTCGATTCATGTGAGACCTATACCGCTGTCCGATTTCCAACACCTACAGGGTGAGCACGGCAAGTACTATAACCTGACTTCCCCGAAACTTCGCTCTGTGGCAGAGAACCCAAAATAAGTGAACACTTGTCTAGACATACACGTAGATACGCGACCGTTTCTCAGAAAACGACTGTCAAAGCTTTTAGTGCGGTCTGAGTCCAGCGCAACTAGTGGCAAGATGCATAGCGTCGCGGTCTTTCGTTTTGCGTCCCGTGTTCGAAACCTGATTATTCTTTTTATTTATTTTATTTGCTTTATTTATTAACCTATGTCCATAGAAAGTTAATGTTTATTATCAAGTTAGGGGATACAAAGGCGTTATATTAATTGTGAAACTACAACTGTGTTTAACACGAGTGTCGTTATAATCTCTTTAAATTCTCATAGTCTTGTGCCTCATTCTTGTATCATTTCTTAAATGTTATATTTCATTCTTATGTTTATTCTTCAGGAAGATTTGGTGCATTCCATTGGATGATACCAAACGTAGAAACATTCTAAACACAGAAATTAAGAACACTACGAGCAGCGGGCGAGGGCAGTTTTGTCACAGAGACATGTCTTCGCATGAAGCACACTTGGAAAGGAATCGTCGCTAACATTGCTGAAGATCTCAAGCAATGGTATTAATTTAACGACAAACCATATTTAGCCTATAACTTTTCTGGTTATAAATCAAGATACACTACAGGAAATCCACCTAAAACAATTTAAAATAATTTTTTTCATTCATTTATTTCCCTTTTCTTTCTTTAATTCATTCACCAGAAACACGATCAGCAGACGAATAACGTCATTATTTCAATTTACCTTAGAAAACACTCGTGTTGTAATCTTCTACGACACAGGTAGATCAATGAGGAACAAAGTAAGTCGGCCGCGGTGGCCGAGCGGTTCTAGGAGCTTCAGTCCGGAACCGCGCTGCTGCTAGGGTCGCAGGCTCGAATCCTGCCTCGGGGATGGATGTGTGTCATGTTATTAGGTTAGTTGGGTTTAGGTAGTTCTAAGTTCTAAGGGACTGATCACCTATGTTAAGCCCCACAGTGCTCAGAGCCATTTCAACCATTTCTTTTAGCAAAATAAAAATTTAATCGAGTTCAGAACACTGGTTTCAAAAGTACGAAGCCGCGCCGCTATCCACTGTACCGCCGCTTCAGATGAACTACTTACTCACTAAAAGGCATATGAAGCACATCGAAAACTCAGACCCTCTTTTCTCAGGAACAGCCGAATATCTACGGATAAGCCTAGACCAGTGTTCGCCTATTTTGACCCCTCTTCCATTGAGTGAAGTTTCTGGTAAATTGGGTTATGGTACTAGCCGTGTAGAAATGTGGAAGGACACCCTCTGCGTCACTTGCTGCTTTTTATTTTCATACTGGTTCCGACCAGCAATACTGGTCATTTTCAGATTCACGTAACTAATGAACGAAATAGGGATGAGACAGTAAAACACATAGCAATGTATCATTAAAACGACACAACACCTGGCTGTTTGTTGTGGCCTTCATTGCGTTTGATGCAGCTCTCTACGCTAGCGTACCCTTTGCAAGATGCTTGAGCTCAGCACAGCTACTGCTATTTACATCCACTTCAACGTGCTTACTGTGGTCAAGGCATGGCTTCCTCTAGAATAAGTCCCACATACTTCTCTCCATTACTAAATTGACGATTTACCTACCATACAAGATTGCACTCTAGGCAAATACCGTCTGGAGAGACTTCCTAACAAATTTAAGTTCTGTTTCAACAAATTTCTATATTTCAGAAATAATTCTCCTGCCATTGATAGCTGTGTATTATAACCTCAAATCCGGCCATCGTCAGTTATCCTGGTATTCAAATTGGAAAAGCACCGACTGCTGTAAGTGGCTCATTTCCTAATCTAATTCCTTCAATGCCGTCTGATTTTATCCGACTACATACCATTACTCTTGTTTTCTTTATGTTGTTAATGCTATACCCTTGGTTTCCTTTATTGCTTGTTCAATAACGTATCGAATATCATCGAAGATTTATACAGCCCTGTCTCACTCCCCTCTCAACCACTGCTTCCCTTTCATGTCCTTCAAGTCTTAACTGCATTCTGGTTTCTGTTTAAGTTATGAATAACCGTTCGCTTCCTGTATCTTGCTCCTGGTTACCATCATACAAGGAGCGACCAATAAAGTTTCCATTCGAGGGCGTTGCTGCAGCGTGTACGCAGCGTAGTGCGACTCCGATGCGGGTATATGAGCACCGACATGTAGGCAAAGGGGTTAGACTGGCACTCGCGTCTTTCCGATGTGCGTGCGATACATGTGGCAAAGCGAACTATGGCGACGTTATTATCAAATGCGTCTGAACGAGACCAACGTGTGACTATTCTTTTCTTAGCTGCCGATGGACAAACTCGGGTAGACATCTGCTGGAGAATTAAGAATTTGTATGGAGCACCGTGTCCGTAGAAAACCACCGTTTTGGAATCGTGGACCAAGTTCGTTCCATGCTGGGCACGACTAGACGCAAAACTCCAGCCGGTCTGGGAGGCCAGCCTCATCCATTACACTTGAGCACCTGCGCTATAGTCCTCGGAGCTAGAGAGAGAGGTATTCTCTCTCTCTCACACACACACACACACACACACACACACACACACACACAGAAAACAAAAGGCGAACGACAGTTGGCAACTCTACGTACAGTAAACAAAGCAAAACACAGTGAACAGTAGAAGTTTGGTGTTCAGTCAACATGTATTCGTGGAACACTGGAAATCGGATATCCTGAGTACGCTGACCAACTAAGTAAATCTCCAGGCCGAAACACATGCATTAACAAGATCACACAGCGTAAGTAACAACGAATAGTAAATTAACCTCAAGAAACTTGTGCTAAAAGGTTGTATCCCACCCAACAACAAGAGAATAGCAAAAAGCTATAATGCAATAAAGAATCTGTTCTTACTATATCAGATTATTATATGCAAAAGCAAATAAGTGTTACACGCCATTGAAGATTCTTCGAAAATAAAAGGAAGCGAAAAACATATGGCACAATAAAAACATCCTTTTATTTGGTTAGATAAACGAACCACGAATCCAAGAATACAGAAGCAACTAACCGAGAACTAAAAACCTAAAAATGACGATACACAGTATTTTCGCACAGACATGTCTGGCTCAGTGAATAATTGAAAACTAGAACGCAGTACATGATACTGAACGGTGATTTTCAACAGAAACCAAAGCAATAACGGATGGGCCCCGAAGAAGCGTAACAGACCTCTGATGTTCTTAATATACTTAAACGAAATACCACACATACGCTCAGCAGCACAATAAGATTATTCACTGACGATGTAGTTGTATACAGGGAAGTATCGCCATTCGACGATTGTACGAGAACTACACAAATACTGGCAAAAAATTCCATAATGTTTAATTAATGGTAGCCGTCTTTAATTGTGGAAAAACATAAGACAATATCCATAATAAAGAGGAAAATTACAAGATTAGTAGTGAATATCTTGATAACGTCACACTGTAGGTAGGAGTAACACTAACAAGTGATACGAAATGGTAACCCATCGTGTATAACCAGTATCTTGGAAGCGTTAACATGTAAAGGAAATTAGAGTGTGTGGCTACAATGCAGAGGACCCATGTTCGATTCCCATCACTGTCAGGGATTTTTGCTTGATGGGAGAACTGGAATGGGATGACTGATCCTCGAGGTGCCAACTGAGGAGCTACTTGAATGAGAAGTGGCGGCTCCCAAGGTCAAGAAATCCGATAACGACCGGCAGAGCGCTTGGCTGACCACATGAGCGTCCATACCTCATACAAACGACGCCATTCGCAGAGGATGAGATGGCGGTAGGTCGGTACCGATTGGCCCGTCTGGACCAGAAGGCAGAGCAAATAGCAAACAATACGTTAGCGCCAGTAGTTCTAGAGACTGCTGCAGTGCTTGATGTTCTTATGAAGCAGGCATGACAGTAAACATAAAACGCATTCAAAGACGAACTGTTCTGATCGTAATGAATCGGTACAGCCCATATGTAAGTGCAACAAAAGTGCTTGCCATATTTACATGGTAATTCTAGGATGAAAACCGAGCGAGGTGGCGCAGTGGTTAGCACAATGGACTCGCATTCAGAAGGACGACGGTTCAATCCCGCATCCGGCCATCCTGATTCAGGTAGATCGTTCGGGGCTGTGTCATCTTCACCAGTCAATTGGGAGCGAGGTTAGGTGTTTTACAAGGATTTGCTTCAAACCATACTCGAGGCGATTTCATAGCAACATGGCGTAGTGAGTGCACGAGTACTCTAGTACTTGTACGGTACGCCAGGCTGGTTCCCTTTTGTACAGGAAGTGTCTACCGCGGTCCATCAGTTCAGCTGACGCTCCCCTTGTCCGCAGTTTGATGTAATTCCTATTAGCTGCTGACTCTCACGCATATGAATCGATTGCATGCCCAAAGTCGATAACTGACTCCAGTCGACTGACATGGCACTGGCTTCTAGCCTAACCTAACCTAACACACTGAGGTTAAAAGAACCTGGGATATCGATAAGCATATATACAGAAGGCTTTAGTATCGCGTACACGAGGAATGAAAGGGTAGTGCATTCGCGGGGCTGTTATTTGTACTCAGGTGACTCGTGTGAAAAGACTTACGACGTGGTTATGGCCGCACGATGGGAATTAACAGACTTTGAACGCGGATTGGTAGTTGGAGCATGGGACATTCAGCTTCGGAAATCGTTAGCGAATTCAATATTCCGAGATCCACGGTGTCAAGAGTGTGCGGAGAATACCAAATTTCAGGCATCACCTCTGACCACGGATAACGCAGTGTCCGACGGCCGTCACTTAACTACTAATAACAGCGGCGTTTGGGTACAGTTGCCAGTGCTAGCAGACAAGCAGCAGTGCGTGAAATACCCGCAGAAATCAATCTGGGACGTATGACAAACGTATGCGTTTGGACAGTGCGACAAAATTTGGTGTTAATGGATTATGGCAGCATTTGACAGACGAGACTGCCTTTGCTAACAGTATAGTACTGCCTACAGCGCCTCTCCCAGGCTCGCGACCATATTTGTTGGACCACAGACGACTGGAAAGCCGTGGCCTGGTCAGATGAGTCCCGATTTCAGTTGGTAGGATCCGAATGTGGCGCAGACAGCACGAAGCCATGGACCTAAGTTGTAAAAAAAATGCATTGTGCAATCTAGTGGTGGCTCCATAATGGTGTTCGCTGTGTTTACATGAACTGAACTAGGTTCTCTGGTGAAAGTGAACAGATTATTGACTGGAAATGGCTATGTTGGGCTACTTTGAGACCATTTTCGGTCACTCATGGACTTCATGCTCCCAAAGAAAGGAATTTTTATAGGTTTTAATGCATCCCATCATAGGGCCACAATTATTCGCGACTGGTTTCAAGAACACAGTGGACAATTCGAGGGAATTATTCGGCTACCTAGATCACCCGAAATGAACCACAACGAACATAAATTGGAGATAATGTAGAGATCAGTTCACGCACAAAGTCCTGCATCAGCAACACTTACTATGGACGGCTATAGATGCAGCATGGCACAGTATTTCTGCAGAGGACTCACGACGACTTGGTGAGTCCACGCCACGTCGAGATACTGCACAATGCCGTGCAAAAAGGGGTCCAGCACGACATTAGGTGGTGACCCACGGCTTTTGTCGTCTTAGTATATATCAGTTCCATTAATGTTATGCACAGAACAGTTCTAACATATTAAGTTTGCTTATAGTGTTCCGACTTGATTTATACATGCTCATTAAATACATCCATTCGCATTGGATCTGAGAGTGAATCCAGCGTACACCTGCAGACTGTGTATAGGCCAAACAACACTAAGAGTTATCGATAGAAGTATACATAGCTCATCGTGAAGTAACACGCTAATGTTACTCATGCTCCAAAACTCATGCTCGTCCTTGTATTACCATGCATTAGTCTCCTTAGTTTAAGACATGTACACTACTGGCCATTAAAATTGCTACACCACGAAGATGACGTGTTACAGACGCGAAATTTAACCGACAGAAAGATGATAATGTCATATGCAAACGATCAGCTTTTCAGAGCATTCACACAAGGCTGGAGCCGGTGGCGACACCTACAACGTAGTAACATGAGGAAAGTTTCCAACCAATTTCTCATGCACAAACAGCATTTGACCGGCGTTGCCGGTGAAACGTTGTTGTGATGCCTCGTGTAAGGAGGAGAAATGCGTACCATCACGTTTGCGACTTTGATAAAGGTCGGATTGTAGCCTATCGCGATTGCGGTTTATCGTATCGCGACATGGCTGCTCGCGTTGGTCGAGATACAATGACTGTTAGCAGAATATGGAATCGGTGGATTCAGGAGGGTAATACGGCACGCCGTGCTGGATCCCAACGGACTCGTATCACTAGCAGTCGAGATGATAGGCATCTTGTCTGTAACGGATCGTGCAGCCACGTCTCGATGCCTGAGTCAACAGATGGGGACGTTTTCAAGACAACAACCATCTGCACGAATAGTTCGACGACGTTTGCAGCAGCATGAACTATCAGCTCGGAGACCACGGCTGCGGGTACCCTTTACGCTGCATCACAGACAGGAGCGCCTGCGATGGTGTACTCAGCGACGAACCTGGGTGCACGAGTGGCAAAACGTCATTTTTCGTATGAATCCAGGCTCTGTTTAGAGCATCATGATGGTCGCATCCGGGTTTGGTGACATCGCGGTGAACGCACGTTGGAAGCGTGTATTCGTCATCGCCATACTGGCGTATCACCCGGTGTGATGGTATGGGGTGCCACTGGTTACACGTCTGTCACCTCTTGTTCGCATTGACGGCACTTTGAACAGTGCACGTTACATTTCAGGTGTGTTACGACCCGTGACTCTACCCTTCATTCGATCCCTGCGAAACCCTACATTTCAGCACGATACTGCACGACCGCATGTTGCAGGTCCTGTACGGGCCTTTCTGGATACAGAAAATGTTCGACTGCTGCTCTGGCCAGAGATTCTCCAGATCTCTCACCAACTGAAAACATCTGGTCAACCCGTTCATCATCGGCATTTCTTCTTGGTATAGCAATTTTAATGGCCGGTAGTGTATTATGTAGAGAGCTGAAGCAGAGAGCGGCGACGAGACCAGATAGTGCCGTGGAAAGCAGCGGGGACTCGCTGCAGCGATGCACGCCACACTCACCACTACACGTGCTTCTACCAAGATCCTGTCCAAGAAATGGCGTTACTCACCTGCAAAGAAAGAGACAAGGCGTGAGAACTTGAGCATTTGATTTTTCGTGAATGCAAAGATATTTAAACTGTCATATAAACAATAAAGGAGAACTGTGTGATTCTGAATAATTTTGAAATCCGAAGTGGTTTCGTGACACGAATATATAGGTTGCTCTCATTCAACAGTCGGACAATACTTGTTGGCTTTCAAAAATAAAAAAATAAAAAATGAGGTGGCCCTCAACTACATACCCTCTGACTCAAAGTTGAAATATTAAAAGTTTTGGCTGGTTTCGTTGTCTAGGGGCTGGGATACGTAGTTGCCGCATTACAAGCCAAATACTGCCGAGTCTACAGTATACAATATGAATATACACATGAATCGAATGGTTGAAGGTTCCTATCACTCGGCAATTGCGAATTTTGAATGTTATATAGAAATTTATAAATGAAAGATTGCAATTAAATAAATTACGCAGGTACTATTTTAAAGACTTTAAATGATGAGTACGATAGCAGAAGTACCTTCAAGAATGCCCTTCATTACTGTAAAACTCTAATAGGTGTCGATCGTCCAGCAATTAAACATAAGTTGAATAACAGGGGAACAATACATTCCTACTTCACATAAGTAGTTATGCACAACATAGCTCGCGAGATATTCACTTCCAAACGCATACTACGCCTTCACTGTGGAAGCCACGAAAATCTCAGAAGTGCACAAGTCGGCACTACGAAATATTTCTATCTCCCGCGACCACGTGCAGAACTGCTCCACTCTCCAAGTCTTTCCTGCGACCGTACGTCGCGCCTTCACGTGCAGCACTCTCCCGTGTCCTCTCCCACACTCCCCACAACTCCCCTGTCCTCTCTCGAAACGATGCTCCTCCCCCACTTCCGTACAGTCTCTCCATGTGTCCTTTCTGGAACGATCGCTGTGACTGGCTAGAGCGCTACCGCCGTGTCTCCAAGCCAACGCACACTCAAACATAATTACACACATTCTAAATACTGGATTTACATTTAAGTAACTTGAAATTAAATAAATGTTCCTACGGATGAACCATAAACACGCTCTAACACAGATTATTAAATACATAAACAAATTAAATAAACATGTATCAAAGGAATAGAACAGAAGTAAGCCAGTAGCCTAATGTCTCTGTGCTTTCTAAAACACAGTAAATAATTAACCAATTTGTAACTCTTCAAAAAAATGGTTCAAATGGCTCTGAGCACTATGGGGCTTAACATCTATGGTCATCAGTCCCCTAGAACTTAGAACTACTTAAACCCAACTAACCTAAGGACATCACACAACACCCAGCCATCACGAGGCAGAGAAAATCCCTGACCCCGCCGGGAATCGAACCCGGGAACCCGGTCGTGGGAAGCGAGAACGCTACCGCACGACCACGAGATGCGGGCTGTAACTCTTCAGGTTTTCCCGGCGATCTAATGACATCTTGGGTTGTCGGGTGTTCTGCCGGATATCAGCGTCGTACTTGCACGATATTTCGGTCACGTAGCTCGAGACCTTCATCAGGTGCGACCTGAATCTTAGTCTCAGGTCGCACCTGATGAAGGTCTCGAGCTACGTGACCGAAATATCGTGCAAGTACGACGCTGATATCCGGCAGAACACCCGACAACCCGAGATGTAATTAACCAATTTCTTCATTAATAGTATATATCGGATATAAACGAAGACACAGATGAATAAATATATTTATAAGCATGCTGCATCCGTTTTTTCGTTTAACTGTGGAGAACATATGGCCTGACGCAATCTATAGTAATCGGCCACTTGCACCTTCAGTAACTCATGTACTATTCAAGTTGCATGCCTGTAATTTATACCAATTTAGATTTACACCAATAGCTTTCTAAAGACATGTCGATCGACAACATCGGATGAACCGTTTAGATTTTGGAAATTCTTTGCTGGGTGTTACTTGTATAATTTATCATCAGATCCTAAACTTTGAACTAATAAAGATATTCAAAATCTGGTTACACCACCAGAACCGCCGTACAAATAATGATAATGTACATCTTTCTTTTTGATGTATCATGATTCATCTGGCTACTATTAATTTCTATACGAATTGTGAAACGTCTGCCATTAAGGTTTCACGAAGTCCGCCATCTTTGGCACTCCCGGCATGTCTGTTGGACCACGTGGTCCGGCCATTGTGCGGCATCACGCGGTTGCTAAAAAGCCGCAGCTTGCCAAGCGGCCCGAGCGGTGGCCGCCAACTCTGAACTTAAAGTATTTCCAGGGCGCCACAACTCGCTCGTTACCTCACATGCTACAATGGTGCAATGCCGCCGGAACAACCCATGGTGAGTTACAAAGAAACCACATTGTTTTGATGACAGTGGCAGCGTCAGAAAACACTAATAAAATGTTGTCTCTTTAAAAATAAACATTCTGATTTGCCTACATTGCACAACGAAATTTTGATGAAATTACTTACCAGAGTTACTGCAACTACAGATGGAGGAGGTTGTCAAATAGAATGCAAGTAAAACTATATATATATAATTCTATTTTTAATAATTTAAATTCTAACAAATCCTGCATTAACTAATGCGCTCACGTTAAAATAATACCCACTCCACAGGCATGCATCATAGATAGACTTTAACACAAGAAACAAAGTTTGAACAAATGGAAAATGAATCATGAAAAACGGCAAATTCTTGTTATTTTACGTTACAGGGTAAAGTAGAAATTTTTGTTTTTAAATTTCACCCATAATATTGCTAAATCAAGATTAAATCTAATACTCATAAATACTGATTGCAAATCAAACTAACTGTCTTTCCATAATGGACGCTATTTAAAATTTATTCTATTTTTTTATTTATATTTAAATTTAGCCTTTAACCTACAATATTGCTGGTCAATGGTTTCTGATTTATAATGTTGAGAGGCATCGTACTGTCTTTTAAACACAGCCTGTTCAATCAGAAAGGGCAGCTGCTGCTGGGCTCTCACACCAAGTAGTCATGTATATTGTTACTGCTTGTCAGATGATTTTTCTGAACATTGTAAATCTTAGACGGCGTCATGTCAGCCATGCTGGCTTGTCAGGAAGTGTGAGTCTTTTTAGGAGATAAACACACAATAGTTGGACTGTGTTTCATCAAATCATTCAGCTAATATCCGAGAAATCGTCGATTTTCAAGTAGTGTATCTGTGAACTTGTAGCCATGGACTTTTACACATAACCGGAGTTCAACATTTTGCTTTGAGCTATACTACGGATTGTTCTTCCCGTACTTGCTGCGTCTGCGAGATATATTTCACAATATTCTCAGAAACGTTTGGCACTGGTTAAGGGTATAACAAGTTCGATGCACAGGATTTACGTTCGAACTTGGAAGATGTTTTTAACCTATAAGCCGAATAGTCGACTACCAACTGTAGTAACGAAGTCAACAATACCGCAGACGAGTCTTACTGTTAGTAGTCGTGACTTTGAGGTGTATCAACAATAAATTTCACTCTCATTGCTTGTCTGCCCCAGACTGACAAATTCCTGTAGGCGCTTCAGTCCGGAACCGCGCTGCTGCTATGGTCGCAGGTTCGAATACTGCCTCGGGCATGGATGTGTGCGATGTCCTTAGGTTAGTTGGATTTAAGTAGTTCTAAGTTTAGGGGACTGACGACCTAGATGTTAAGTCCCAAAGTGCTTAGAGCCATTTGAAGCATTTAAATTCCTGATAGGCGATTACAGAAGAGTATGGGAATCTCTTACCACAAGAAATGAGAGGGAGTTCGGACATGTAGTGGCTATCGCGATGATGAACGAAGCAGAACAGAAAATATTGGAGACAGCGTAAAGGAGTTCTGTAAGATAAATCTGCAGAGATGAAACAATTGTGTTTCAAAAAAAAAAAATCTTCAGTATATATCAGGTACAATGTGTTTCCACTATACAGTTTGTGTTTTGTGTTTCGAAACTCACAGTGGCATCCTGGTTCTGTGGTCGGTACAACATCCATTTATAAAAGTACTCTACTTGTAGTCTAAGAGAACTTTCGGTGAGTGGCTGCCGGTTGTAGCTAAATCTGCAGAAATCGAATGAAGATAATGTCTTTTCCCATCGGTACCAATATTAGCCAGCAGACAACAACAATGCTTTTGAAGCCTAACAGCTCAAGAAATGATATGGTCTGACACTCACTTATACATAATGTAAGGGGCGATTAAAAAGTTTCTTTTTGAAGGCCATACAGTCCAGAATCTGGTATACCAATGAGGCAAAATCGCCGTGGGCATTGAGACAATCATGGCATCTGCGCACCACGTTGATGATTCCCGTTAGGTAAAGCACCGTGTCCTGCTGCGCAAAGCAGACCGTAACTGCCCGCTGCGTATCTTCCTCGGACAAAAATAGTCGACCCTTCAGGCCCTTTTTTAAGGGACCGAAGGCGTAATAATTGCATGGAGAAAGATCAGGACTCACTCTTGAGTTGACGTAACTTCTGGGTTATGACATTTGCGATGTGAGGTAGTGTGATATTATGAAGCAGTATCACCAATTGGTGCACCATTCCACAACGATGGTTTTCGATAAACATCCTGATCCACACGAATTCTTCATTCTCCGATGGATGCCAACCGGTGTTTGTCCGTCGGTATCCAACAAAAGAATAACAGCATGTTGGTCACTATTGGACACCTTTGGTGATAACGTCGCCAAGGAACGAATGCCGCACTAATTTCTTGCCTAGGTACAAGTCGGTGCTTACATATCCGCTTAGGAGTCGCCCTACGTTGCATATGCGCTACAGCAACGCAACGCCCTCAAACGGAAACTTTTTGATCGCCCTTTATATGCTGGTAAGAAGGGATATCATACAGAAAGCTAACAGTTATTCACAACTTAAAGAGTAGTAAAGGAAACCAAGGTTATACCATGAGTGTCAGTAACAAGAATATCAACAAAAAGAAAACAAGAACAATGGAATGTGGTCGCATAGAATCAACAGCGCTGAAAGATTTAGATAGGAAATGACACTGAGAAGTCAATGACTTTTCTAATTTAACACCAGATGGCCAGTTTTGCCGATACAAAATGCAGACTGGCAATGGCAAGAAAAGTATTTCTGAAAAAGAGAGGTTGTTTAACATCGAATTTTTCAGAAACTATTTGCATGGGATGTAAGCTTTTATAGTACGTAAACGTCCACGAAAAAAGCTCAGACAAGAAGAAAACAAAAGCTTGCTTTTGAAATGCCCTCAAACGGAATTTTTGTATCCCCCCTTGGCTAGCTAAAGGTAGCAACGACCAGAAACCAGACAAACTGTCGATGTCACTATTTGTACCGATTCAGCTGTTCCTCGCCGATAGACTTCTTAGAGTGAGCGCTTAGTGGTACTGCTTGTCTCCAATGGTGACAGTTCGCCAACTACCCAAAAGTTTCGCTGGAGGGATTAAAGGGGGAGAAGTTTCCTGAAGGTCGAGTCGGAAGTGTCTACGTGCTGCGTGCAGTACTGGAAGAAGTTGCGTTGAAACGGCTTCTCAGCTTCGAACTGGGCCTCAGGGAACCGAGCGTAAGTTGGTATCGCGGGAAATTAAGTCTGAACTTGCCGGCAGCGATGTGTGCCACACGGTACAGCCCCAGTAGGGTCGCTTCAGCTCAGCACACGAGCCCTCTGCTGACTAACTCCACACAGGATCACACCCAAGAGTGAATGAGATTACAGGCTCTAAAACTAATGGTGCGCAACATCTTTAAAGATGATATTCACTTAAACGGGGCACAAATCCTTGAGAGTAATGCATCTACAACAGATGCACTCCAAAATCTAAGTACCTTATGCAGAACATGCTCTATCTACTGCCGTCCAATGTGATGCATAAGCCGGCGCTACATTAGCAGAAACTGCAGGGAATAGTTTTTTATAATGTCCTCAGCTTTTCGGCCATTATCCACACACTACGGAGGAGAAGCGCTAACCAAACGGCCGTTAACAACTTATGTATCAGCTTAAGCAAATATGAGGAATACGGCTAGAAGCACAGCTGCAGCGTATGTTAGAAAGAACTACCTACAAACATAAGAGGTGAAATAACAGGGGTGGGTGATCGAGTCGTAACAGAATGCTATCTTTCAGCTCTGTGTACCCTTAGTCCACCCACACACCTTCCACCTGTTAAAACGTACCTGTCCTTACCTGGTATGCAGTCATACTTACACTGCGCTCCAAACTGTGTGGCGTAATTGCTCTTTTCAGTCACACAACTGAGGAAGAGGTTCGTACGCAATTCAATATATAACACGCTACCCTGGCAATATCACATTTTTTGTTGAAATAATGTTGTTGACACCCTGTGTCCTCCGATTACTTTGATGTACATTACTAACACGAAAACCCAAAGAAACAATTGCCGCCCACCAGAATTCTACGTTCCTATACGGTAGCCGTGGATTCCACTTCACAAACACTTAAATTTTACTCACGAGCGATTCCCATCTGGGATCATAATAGTGCTGCTGTCAGGTGGGACCTGGAAAATGAAACACCAGGATCTCAGCATACGCTTAGCAACAAGACGCACGATATTTTCCTAAACAATAGAAACTGACCCACACAATTTTGACTAGAAGGTCATCACCGGAAATTTAATAAGAGAGCAGGTAATGAGTATCGTCCTACTTACCAACAGCAAGGTGAGAGATGAGGCATCGACAACGCTGTCAACGTGTGTGGGGTAGGTATTTTGCAGTCAACAATATAATTTCAAAAAACCATTCAAAATCACTGCCTACGCGAATGTTTATACATACATCAAGAAAGGTTTTACGTCACTCGCGTTCCCAGAACTCCTGAAGACACACGTTGACTGTGGATATTGTATCACAGACAAAGTCCCTTTGACTGCTCAGAGATATCACTAAACCCGCCCAAATATGTAGACAATCGTGCATGTGCGGGGCCTATTAGACGGAGGGGGTCAGACAGCCGAACAGTTACAGTCATTCCACCAGGAAGGAGGTACAGGGCTCGTGTTGTCTGTAGTTCAACCATGTCTAGACGGTCTGTACCGCGGTTCGATCGCGTCCGCATTGTCACTTTGTGCCAGAAAGGGAACAAGGGAAGTGTCCAGACGTCTCGGAGTGAACCAAAGCGATGTCGTTCGGACGTGGAGGAGATACAGAGATACGGGAACTGTCGACGACATGACTCGTTCAGGCCGCCCAAGGGCTACTACTGCAGTGGATTATGGCTACCAATGGATTATGGCTCGAGGGGCACCTTTACAGCAACGCCACCATGTTGAATAATGCTTTCCGTGCAGCCACAGTCGTGTTACGACTCAAACTGCGCGCAATAGGCTACATGATGTGCAACTTTACTCCCGACGTCCATGGTAAGGTCCATCTTTGCAACCACGACACCATGCAGTGTGGTGTAGATGGGCCCAAAAACATGCCGAATGGGCCGCTCAGGATTGGCATCACGTTTTCTTCACCGATGAGTGTCACGTATGCCTTCTACCAGACACTCATCAGACCTCTTTGGAGGCAACTTGTCAGGCTGAAGGCCTTAGGCAAATGGAGGTTCCCTGCTATTTTTGGGTGACATTATGCAGAGCCGACGCACGCCGCTGGTGGTCGTGGAAGGCGCCGTAACGGCCGTACGATACTTGGATGCCATCCTGCGACCGATGGTTGGTTGGTTGGTTGGTTGTTTGTTTGGGGGTTAAGGGACCAAACACCAAGGTCATCAGTCCCTTGTTTCAAATGTGGTCCATTCCGTTAGCGTGACATCTCAAGAAAGTCAGAACAATAAAAGGGAAAAGGCTAAAGATGTGAAACGGCAGTCATGTTGTCAATGATAAAAACAAAATGAGAGAAGTCAGCAAGAGAACGCCCAATGCGATACTGAAGCAGCAGAGGCAAGACCACCTGCGACTTAAAAGATGCAACCGCTAGAATGTAGAAGTACGTATGGGAAAAGGAGACTAACCAATCCTTAAAAAAAGAGTAAAAACAGAGTAAAAGTGGAAGAAAAGACTATCTCGGTCAGAGAGGTGAGTCGGGAATCTCCGAACACGGCTTACAGTGGGAGACACCCAAACACTCACCGCCCTGCCCCAACACCAGAGAGAGATTAAAAACTTTAAAACTGAGAATAAAAACCACTTTCCCGGAGGAAACCGAGAACCAGAGAGACCATCTGGGAATCGTGGGCCAACATCAAAGGTAAAGTGTGGGGGAGTCTGTACTTAGCATGCAGAGCCAAAAAAGAAGAGGCATTCAACCAAAATGTGGGCTACTGACTGGAAGGCTCCACAACCACAAAGTGGGAGTGGCTCATCACGCAAAAGAAAGCCATGGGTCAGCCTGGTATGGCCAATGCGGAGACGAAACAGTGTGGTCGAGTCCTTTCAGGAGAGGCGAAAGGAGGAACGCCACGGGCCTGGTGCCACCTTAATCGCACGAAGTTTATTAGACAGGGGAGTAGCCTCCTAAGAGTTGGCCCGTGACTGTGCGAAGTGGGATTTGATGTGAAGCCGTAAATCCGCTGCAGGAGGGGTTACAGAAAACGGGGGTAAGTGACTGCTCCCCCAGAAAAACGATCAGCGAGCTCACTACCCAGGATACCCACATGGCCCACGACCCAAAGGAAGTCAATGGAACAAGCAGTACGGTGAATATCAGCGAGATGGTCATGGATGGATGGATGTGCAGTGTGGAAGGAGCAGCTGAACCATAAACTTGACAACCATAGTCCAAGCGAGACAGAACTAGAGCACTATAAAGACGGAGAAGGAGGCAACGGTCCGCACCCCAAGAGGAGTGGGCAACGAAGCGAAGGACATTGAGTTTACGGAAACATCCTACCTACAGAAGTCTGATATGGGGCAGCCAAGTGAGCTTGTTGTCGAAAAGAAGACCCAGGAAACGAAACTGTGGGATCACAGGCAACAGTTGTGCATCGACATAGAGCTCTGGATCAGGGTGGATCGTAGTAGGGTGACAGAAGTGGACCACCCGCGATTTTAAAGGAGAGAATTGAAACCCGTGTGAGAGGGTCCATGCAGAGGCACGCCGTATAGCTCCCTGGAGCTGCCGCTCTGCAGAGGCCATCGAAGAAGAACTATCCCAAATGCAGAAATCATCCACATACAGGGCAGGGCAGGGCAGGGACGACCAAAGGACCGACAGAGGCCACAAGTCCATCGATAGCAATGAGGAAAAGGACACTCATGACAGAACCCTGTGGGATGCCCGTCTCCTGGGTCCGTGGAGAACTAAAAACAGTACCAACTCGAACTCTGAATGACCGATGGAACAGGAACTGGCGGATAAAAATCGGGAGTAGGCCCTGAAGACCCCACTGATGAAGTGTAAGTAAGATGTGATGGCGCCAGGCCGTGTCATAGGCCTTGCGAAGGTCAAAAAATACTTCAAGCAAATGGCGGCGCTCGGAAAAAGTCTGCCGAACTACGGATTCCAAGCGAAGTGAATGATCGATTGGAGACCGTCCCTCTCGGAAGCCATACTGGTAAGGGGACAATAGATCCCGAGATTCGAGGACCCAATTGAGCCAACGGGCTACCATCCGGTCAAGTAACTTACAAACAACACTGGTCAGACTAATTGCCAATAGCTGTCAGCAAATAGGGGGTTCTTACCAGGCTTAAGGACAGGAACCACGATGCTATCCCTCCACTGAGAAGGGAAGTCACCCTGGAGCCAGATACGGTTAAACACCCGAAGAGGATGTTGCCGTTGTGGAGCACTGAGATGTTGAAGCAGTTGGTTATGAATGGAGTCTGGGCCAGGGGCCGTATCATGAGAAAAAGATAGAGCAGGAAGAAATTCCCATTCAGTAAAAGGTTCATTATAAGATTCTAACTCACAAGGGGTAAAACATAAGGTGGAAGCTTCAGCCCTCCGTTTCTGGTGAAGGAAAGCAGCCGGATAGGAGACTGATGCTACTGCAAAATGGGTCGCAAGATGTTCCGCAAGAACTAACGGGTCCGTACAAAGGCCATCTGGGAGGTGAAGGCCTGGGAGGGTGGAATGACGATGGCAAACTTGGAGAGAGCGAAGTGTAGCCCATACCCGTGACAGAGGAACAGTAGAACCGAGGGAAGAATCAAATCGTTCCCAACATATCCGCTTGCTCTGTCTGATTAAATAACGGGCTTTAGCGCGAAGGCGTTTAAAGTTAATAAGGCTGGCTACGGATGGGTGCCTCTTATAGTGTTGCAAAGCTCGACGGCGATCACGGATGGCAATGGCAATGACCGTACTCCACCATAGGACTTGCCAGCGACGAAATTGTCCAGATGAGCGCGAGACAGCAAGGCTAGCAGCGCGAACAATCGCGGCAGACACTTCACGTACGACGTCACCAATACAACCCGACAAAGAGGGAGAAAACACGACCTGTGCAGTGTATAGAGGCCAATCGGCGCGTTGGAAAGACCAACGAGGTAACCTGTCCATCGGGGAGCAGGAAGGGAGAATCAATGGGAAATGGTCACTACTACAAAGGTCGTCGTGTGGTGACCAGTGTAATGAAGGGAGGAGAGGGAGAAGAAACAGAAAGATCAATGGCAGAAAAAGTACCATGACTGGCACTGAAATGAGTAGGGGAGCCATCATTAAGAAGGCACAAGTCATGGTCCACAATAAAATGGTCTATGAGAAGACCTCATCTAGACCCCACAAGGGATGATGAGCATTAAAACCTCCAAGGAGGGGGAAGGGAGGAGGAAGTTACTGGTTGCTGAAGAAGGGCAGTTAAGGCAGCAGGTGTAAGAGTCCTGTCAGGATGGAGATAAAGATTGCAAACCGTGACCTCAGAGTCCAGGCGGACCCTAACAGCAACCGCTTCCAATGTAGTTTGAAGAGGAATCCACATGCTAGCAATGTCTGTACGGACCAATGTACAAACGCCACCAGAAGCCCGAGGGGGCCGACCCGATTTCGACAGAAAACACGGAACCCACGGAGGGTCGGTTGAGTGAGCATCAGTAAAATGAGATTCCTGTAGAACCACACAAGCTGCAGAGTAAAACGATATAAGGGATTTCAATTCCGGAAGGTGACGATAGTATCCATTACAATTCCATTGGATAACCTTAAAACGATGATTTAAATGAGGGCTGAACACGATAAAGCCAGTCATACCGCTGGGTTCCCACCCGTCACGGACAAGGAGGGGGCGACATCCATGAACGACAGGTCTGAATCCGGTTGTGAAGCCGGGGATGGGACCTCTGGGGACACCAGATGCTCTTTGTCCCGGAACTTATGTTTCTTCTTCATTTCAGGCTGAGATCGAGGAGGGCTGTGTAGCATAAAGGAGCCAGTTGCAGCAAGATCAGGAACAGAAAGAGACCGGGCGACCTGGAGGCCGACAGACCGCGGCTCTCGCGGTCGTCACGCGGTAGCAGACCTTTGGCCTGGAAGGCGCCGGGAAGGGGCATCCCGGGAGAGACGCCCTTGACCGGCAGACGCCGAAGGAGTGGGACACTTCTCCGGCTGGGGAGGGGGAGCAGCGCCCAGAGGAGAAGGTGTGGGAGCCGCAGGGGAGGGGGGGGGGGGGGGAGAAGAAGGGTCCGGGATGGGTGTAAGGAAGGGGGAGGAAGGGGTGAAGATGTAACCAATGCGGAACTACATGTCATGGACACAGGGTGAAGACGTGTATACTTCTCACAGGCCTCTGTGTAGGTTAAATGATCGAGGGACTTATACTCCTGTATCTTCTTTTCCTTCTTATATACTGGGCAATCTGGTGAACGTGGAGAATGACTACCATGACAATTTACACACACAGGAGGGGAACACGGGGACTCCCCTCATGGAGTGGACGTCCACAGTCACCACAGAGAGGGGCCTGTGAACAGCGGAAAGACGTGTCCAAAATGCAAACACTTAAAACACCTCATAGGAGGTGGGATGTACGGCTTCACATCACATCGATAAACCATGATCTTAACTTTCTCAGGGAGGGTATCCCCTTCAAAGGCCAGGATAAAGGCACCAGTATCAATGCGATTGTCTTTAGGACCCTTCTCAACATACTGAACAAAGTGAACACCCCGCCGTCCGAGATTGTCCCGAAGTTCATCAGTTTGAAGGATGAGGTCCCTGTGAAAAATCACACCTTGTACCATATTTAGAGACTGGTGGGGGGTAACGGACACAGGAATTGTGCCAAGATGGGTACAGGCACGAAGGGCCGCAGATTGGGAAGCTGAAGCAGTTTTGATCAGCAACGAACCCGACCGCATCTTGCTCAGGGAGTCCACTTCGCCAAACTTGTCTTCAATGTGTTCCACAAAGAATAAAGGATTGGTACTGGTGAAAGTATCTCCATCAGTCCTGGTGCAAACTAGGTAACGGGGGAAAGGTTTCGCCCCTAGCCAACAGGCCTGACCCTCTTCCCAGAGGGTAGCCATGAAAGGGAAGACTGAAGGGGCAAGGGAAGCAGCTCTTGAAGAATCAGTTCCACGCAGAGAGACGGCCGCAGAAGAACGGCCAGAGTTCTGGACCCGTATGCGTTTCATTTGCATAGCGTCCGCCCTGATACCACCCATTCCGATCAGGAGCTCTCCTCACGGGCGCCACCCAGCCACAGCAAGTGCCGTCTGTCACGGCGGCCATTGCCGGGAGTTCTGATGCTCCAGGATGACGAGCAACCACTCCAAGGCATGCATGAGGTGGTCACAGCTCAGGTGACAGATGTGTGATTCCTGTGTGTTCAGGGGGCTCAACCAAAAGGGTATATAACGACCCCACCACACGGGCTGGCTATGGACCCTAGCATCAGACAACGACGCGAAAGAAAAGGTGGAATGTACTAGGAGGGCGCACGTTGGAGACACCAGGTAAGGTGCTCTTCCCCAAATGGCTCACACTAAAGAGGAGAAATTTTGTAATGGACGGCAAACACCAGAGGGGGACCAGGGAATACCAAAGGGAGGAGATGATTACGCAACAAAGCCGAATTGTAAAACCAACAGAACCAGGAGGATAGCAGGGGCCAACGTAAGCCAGGACACCAAGAGAGGGAGAGGAGAGGGCGACGGGAAAGGAGGGGAAGGGGAACGAAATGCAGCCCTGCAGAGAAAGAAGGCTGCAATAGGTCGAGGCCCCGTGCTCGCCACGCACGTATCCACAAAAGAGTTGTGGAGGCCCTGGGGGATTTCTGAAGAAGAGAAATTTGTTAACCTCGAGTATAGATTTAAGTGTCAGGAAGTCGTTTCTGAAAGTATTTGTATGGAGTGTAGCCATGTATGGAAGTGAAACGTGGACGATAAATAGTTTGGTCAAGAAGAGAATAGGAGCTTTCGAAATGTGATGCTACAGAAGAATGCTGAAGATTAGATGGGTAAATCACATAACCAATGAGGAGGTATTTAACAGAATTGGGGAGAAGAGGAGTTTGTGGCACAACTTGACAAGAAGAAGGGACCGGTTGGTAGGACATGTTCTGAGGCATCAAGGGATCACAAATTTAGCATTGGAGGGCAGTGTGGAGGATAAAACTCGTAGAGGGAGACCAAGAGAAGAATACACTAAGCAGATTCAGAAGGATGTAGGTTGCAGTAAGTACTGGGAGATGAAGCTTGCACAGGATAGTGTAGCATGGAGAGCTGCATCAAACCAGTCTCTGGACTGAAGACGACGACAACAACAACAACAACAACACAACAACAATAAACAACAACATTTCTGCTACTTCGCATTACTTTCGTCTTTCTTCGATTTAGTCTCAATTCATATTCTGCACTCATTACATTGTTCATTCCATTCAGCAGATCATGTAATTCTTCCTCACTTTCACTCAAGGTAGCAATGCCATCAGCGAATCGTATCCGTGATATCCTTTCACCTTGAATTTTAATTCCACCCATGAATCTTCCTTTTATTTCCATCACTGCTTCTTCGATGTACCGATTGAACAGTAGGGGCGAAAGACTATATCCCTGTTTTACATCCTTTTCAATCGGAGCACTTCGTTCTTGGTCATCCACTCTTATTGTTGCCTCTTGGCTGTTGTATATACTGTGTATTACCCGTCTCCCTCTACAGCTTATCCGCATTTTTCTCAATTTCGAACATCTTGCACCATTTTACATTGTTGAACGCCTTTTCCAGATCGGCTAATCCTATGAACTTGTCTTGATTTTTCTGTAGTCTTGCTTCCATTATCAACCGCAATGTCAGAATTGCCTCTTTGATATCTTTACTTTATCTAAAGCCAAACTGATCGTCGTCTAACACATCCTCAATTTCCCATTCTTCTGTATATTATTCTTGTCAGCAACTTTGACACACGAATTGTTAAGCTGATTGGGTGGTACTTATCTCACTTATCAGTTCTTGCAGTCTTCGGAATTGTGTGGATGATATTTTTTCGAAAGTCAGTTGTCATGTTGCCGGACTCATACGTTCTACACACCAGTGTGAAAAATCGTTTTTTTGCCACTTCCCTCAATGATGCTAGAAATTATGATGGAATATTATCCATCCCTTCTGCCGTATCTGATCTGAAGTCCTCCAAGGCTCTCTTAACTTCTGATTCTAATTTTGGATCCCCTTCTCTTCTAAGTCGACTACCGTTTCTTCTTCTATCACATCAGACAAATCTTCCCTTCATAGGGACTTTCAATGTACCCTATCCGCTCTCTCCTCTGCATTCAATAGCGGAATTTCCGTTGCAATCTTGATGTTACCACACTTGCTTTTAGTTTCACCGAACGTTGTCTTGAATTTCCTATATCTGAGTCAGCCATTCTGACAATCATTCCTTTTTCGACTTCTTCATATTTTTGATGCAGCCAATTCGTCTTCGCTTCCCTGCACTTCGTTTATTTCATTTATCAGCGACTTGTATTTATGTATTCCTGAATTTCCCCGAACACTTTTTTACTTCCTCCTTTTGTCGATCAACTGAAGTATGTCTTCTATGTTACGGGGTAAAGTCAGCGCCGGCACACCAGTCGGCACGACAGATAAGCTGAGGCTGTGAGAAGAGGTCAGGTCAGCCAATCGCTCGCTCTCCGACCTCCCTCCAGGACGACAACGCGACATCTGAGTAAATTAGCTTACCACGCCTATTTTCATTCTCTGCTTTCGTATGGCATCATATTCTGGGGTAACTCATCAATGAGTAAAAGAGTGTTCATTGCACAAAAGCGTGTGATCAGAATAATTGCTGGAGCTCATCCAAGATCATCCTGCATACACTTAATGAGCTAGAAATCTTCACTGTAGGTTCACAATATATATATTCTCTTATGAAATTTGTTATTAACAATCCGAACGAATTCAGAAGTAATAGCAGTGTACATGGCTACAACACTAGGAGAAAGGATGATCTTCACTACTCAAGGTTAAATCTAACTTTGGCTCAGAAGGGGGTAAATTATGCTGCCACAAAAGTCTTCGGTCACTTACCTAATAGCATCAAAAGTCTCACAGATACCTATATAGCATTTAAAAGGAAATTAAAAGAAATTCTTAATGGCAACTCCTTCTACCCATTAGATGAATTTTAGGATATAGTAAGTGGGTAATTTACCAACAAAAAAAAAATTGAGTGTCATGTAATATTTTGTCTAATGTAATATATTGCATAGACACCTGTTATTAACCTGACACGTTCCACATCATTACGAAGTGTCGTATTCATGATCTATGGAACAAGTACTAATCTAATCTAAAACCTAGGTGAAGGCGACATAAGCGCCGCGCCCGACTGATGGCATCTCACTTCGAAAGCAGCTTCAACGCTAGTCACTTCATTGCCCGAAGCATCATATCTATCATCATCATTAGCGATAATTACGTAGCAAAGTTAGAGATCAGTAGTCACTGCAGTTCAGCTAACAGACTGCTGTTAGGAACGGTCGCTAGGACCAGAAGCGTTACTTGTGTTTGCCTGTTGTGAAGAAGACTGATTATTTTGTATGTCGCCCTTTGCTTGCGACACATCTGTGTAATTGCACTTGCGGATGATCATGTATAAAGGACTAGAATAATTCTCAGATCAGAGAATTTTTGTACTTGTCTTGTTGTAATGAAACTCATTAGTATGAGTTGTTTGGTTGATTGTCTAGCGAACCGAGTATGCAGGATTCCTAGGCAACATTCTGCTACCCATAGTTTCTCCGCAGTTACCTTCTTTGTAGCTACGTTTTTCTTTCCAACTTCTGTGATAGCCTATTTTATAGATGTCCATTCTTCTGCAACTGCACTGCCTACTGAGCTATTTCTTACTTCTGTACCTATAGCGTCAGAGAACTTCAGGCGTATCTCGTCATTCCTTAGTACTTCCGTGTCCCACTTCCTTGCGTACTGATTCTTCCTGAGTTGTGTCTCAAACTTCAAACTACTCTTCATCACTACTACATCGTCATCGGAGTTTGTATCTGCTCCTGGGTACGCCTTACAATCCAGAATCTGATTTCGGAATCTCTGTCTGACCATGACGTAATCTAACTGAAATCTTCCCGTATCACCAGGTCTTTTCCAAGTATACCTCCTCCACTTGTGATTCTTGAACAGAGTATTCGCTATTACTAGCTGAAATTTATTACAGAATTCCATTAGTCTCTCTCCTCTCTTACTACTTGTCCCAAGCCCATATTCTACTGTAACCTTTCCTTCTAGTCCTTCCACTACAATAGCATTCCAGTTCCCCATTACTATTAGATTTTCATCTCCCTTTACGTATTGTAACACCCTTTCAGTATCCTCATATACTTTATCTCATCTTCCGCTTCCGATGCCGCCATGTATACCTGAACTATCGTTAACGGTGTTTCTCTCACTACGTTTCAAATGTTATCTGTATTTTGGTATATTTCAGCATTATTTCGTAATTTCCAACCTTCTGTTGTGTTTTGTGGTCCTAATAGTTTCCTTGTAACTCGCCTTTCTAGTACTTGTAATTAATCTAAATTATAGGTTAATCCCACCCATTCACCCGCATATGGCCATTGTGGCTTTTCTGCAGTGATCTAATGTCCTATTTTTGCATTTTTGGATAGGCACTGTTTATTGCAGAGGTGTTTGGTGATACCATCTGCTCTCCCCATTTTTGCAACCTTTCCTCTATTGCAGATTTTTCCAGAGCATTTTTTTTTTGGGGGGGGGGTGTCTTTCCTAGATACTTGATTCTTTTGCCTTCTCTATTTGGGCAATACCTGTTTTCAGGGATTTCGAAACACCCTTAGCGTTTGTTAGACGTTTTGTTTTTTTCTGCAGAAATTCTTAAGCCAGTTCTTCTGGGAGATTTATTTGTGTTATAGCAGATGCCACATTTTCGGAAAATACACCAAAATCATCTGCAAATTCAAGACAGTTAATTTCGATATTTTTGCTTCCTCTTCCTAACCTTATAGGCGAGATGTTGAGTTCAATAAGTTCTTCGTTCCAGATTGTCGCCGTTTTCTCTAACACACTATAAAAAGAATTGGGGATAGATTGTCACTTTGTCGTACTCCTGTTTTTCATTTTGAAAAGCTGTGAAATTTCTCCCATAAATTTTACTTTACAGACTGCATCTGTAAGTGCTTCGTGATTAGGTTTGTCAGTTTAGACTTTACTCCAAATTCTCCATTATTTTATCTATAGTTACTTTGTTAGCAGACTCAAAAGCCTTTATGAAATCCATGAACATATCTACAGTGCCCTTTGAATTAAGTGACCTGTGGCGAATTACTGACTGGCTTAAATATTTGTTCTGAGTATTACAATCCTTTTCTGAAACCACCTTTATATTCATCTAAATGGCTGTCTAGTGTTGTTTGTATTCTGCTTAATAAAATCGTGGAAAATACTTTATACGCTACTGACAGATGAAGTATTTGTTTAAATTATATTATACCTTAGTTGTTTTCTTTCTCTCGTTACGATTTGCATCCGAGACGCTCACAACTGCTGACTATTGCAAAGTGGTTGATTCCGATGGAGGTTTAATGTAACGTTACTACGGCGGGTGCAGATCTCTTTTTAGTAAAGTGACGATAGAGAATTGTCTTTGGACCCAGAGATTCAGATCCGCTACACATCAGCGATTTTGTGGCGGACGAAAGAAAGTGCTGGGCGTTCTGCCCCAAATTACAGTACATTTCACTAGAACATGTTTTCTTTATTTTTGCCAGAGGGTTATGCTGAGTTGCGCATTGAATAACTAACAGCATTTTCTTAAGGGACAGCAAAGGGTTAATGAAGTTTCATTGGTTTACGACGAGTGAGAGTTAATTCTGCTTTGTATTTGATTTTTTATATCGTGTTATCAGGATTTTACACTTAGAAAGATAACTAGTGTTAGCCAGAGAAAATAGATTTATGCGAGATGATGTCTGCGGCCTTAGATTTCCTTAGTAGCACTCCTAAGCCGGAGTGACTCCAAACTGTCTGCACTGTTACAGCATTCTGCCTCACGCAAATTTGTATTTAGAATAATTTTTTCATAATGTGGAGCCACAGTCATAATATATTTCTTTAAAGTCAGTACCGCAATTAGACTTTTTTATTTGCAGTGTTACATTTACACGATCATGATTTTGGCTTTAAAATACCATTATCAAGTGTTTTAATGTTATATAGTACCTAAGATGGCATAGTGTCGCATTTAAAATACACTGTTAGACACATTGACCCTTGGACATATTGACCCTTAGACAATGTGTGTCAAAGTGTATTTTAAATACGACAGTATGCCATCTTAGGCACTACATAACATAAAAACACTTAATAATGGTATTTTAAAGCCGAAATCATGATCGTGTAAATGTAACACTACAAATAAAAAAGTAATTGCGGTACTGACTTTAAAGAAATTGCTGTGAGGCACCACCTGCCCAAATTATGATGTTAGTTTTTACTGCAACTTTGCAGTGCCCTTTCTTGTACGCTTATCACCTTCTGAGAAAAGTAATTCTCTAAGTTTCATTTGCACTTTCTCTGTTGTTCATAAAATCTATTTGCCGATGTGAAGTTTCAGCGATTCATTGTTACAAAGAAATCTTCGAACGCCTGTACGACCATCTATAGATTGCTATACTATCGTCACATTTCAGAAGACTGAACATGATGTTCATATAGACAAATATCTGTCTTGGATTCTCTTACTTTCTTCTCGTTATCTTTCCCTGTGTCTTATCTGAATTGTTCTTGAATGCTCTTCTTTAGTACAATAAATATGAATATTTTTAATTTTTTTTTCTTCAGATCTTATTAATACCTGCGACATCTCTAGGGTTTCCCCAATGTTATTCGTTGTGTCTCACCTCCCGAAATGTTTCTTTCATTCTCTAGAGCGTCGTCCCGGCAATATTTCTTTTCGTGATTTACAGTTAAATTAATTAATTATTGATTGTTAATGAGTTTTTACGACTGAGTACACTGGTCAGGAACTGTAGTAAGAGGTCCTGCTGCGAATGAAATCATTGAGTCGAACGGTATGTCAGAATAAACAAACACGTAAAGGAATTTTGTCAAGCCTATGAACAAGGAAATGCGGAATAAGTAATAGATTTTATCGTTAGTAACAGAATCAGAAACTACTCTGTCAACAAAGGAACATTTTCAATATGACAGAAGGCGTGACCACCTCTAATGATTAGTGTTGTGGTTCTAAGAAAAGCTAAGCAATCACTGGAAGTTAATGGAACTATTTTCATAACGCGTTCCGGGCGTAGTCTATCATCAGATGACCTGCCAAATTAGTAACACGTTCTTACATTACGAACGTGAACACACACACAGAAACGTGTTTATACAGGCGCTATGGTCTCAAACCGAAATTCATTTTTTTACAGTAATACGTACCACAATGCAGTTCTTTGTCACATCACAATACTCATATTGCAATGTGCTACGTATTTCTGTTAAAAAATATTATAAGTTTTCGTTTCAGTCCATTTTGTATTTATAAACACATTTCCTTATGGGTTCATATTTGCAATGCAAAAATCTTATTACTTTAACAGTCCTCTGATAAAGGGCTACGCCCGAAACGCGATAAAAATAAAGGAGTTCCATTAACATCAGACAAAATAGCCCAAAGCATTACAAAACAAATAGGAGATACGACTTAGAAGTAAGACAGTCGTGCATTTCAAAACCGACAAAGAAGTTCCAAAAACGGAGGAAACAATTCACTTTAAAAAGTAACGTGTGGCTTCAGTGAAAAACTGGAACGTAAGCAGAAAATAATTCGTCCATATAAAACTGCGGATCTGACACGAGAAATGATATAAAAGACGTGTTAGTGGAATTGTATGAGTAGAATAAAGCAAATATTCATATTGAATGAATAAAACAGAATGAATGAGGTCCTTTGTGCTTAAACATAATGTCAGGAATAAAGTAATATTAAAACGGCAGCTCTGAAGCGTACACTGTGGGACTAGCAAACATTACAGAACGAAAATACATTTACGTATTTGGAAATTGCTACACCTGCAATGGGCTTTCCACTACGAAAGAGATCAAAACGAAACATCTGAACACCTGGAAATGCAAATGATTACAGGGTTTTACAGGTTGGGTAGCGATCCCTCTGGCAACGAGAGGAACAACAGCATAACGGGCTGGCCCTCTGGGAAATTAAAACAGTCCGAGAGCTGTACTACACAGTGTGCAAGCAACTGTGTACGAGTGACATACTCCAGGAAGAAACTCGGTGCAGTGACTGGTGGGTGTAGCGGAATCGACAAAATTCACATGGCGGTGTACAACTCTGGTCCGATATTCACTTGTTTGGGGTCGGGCACATCATACAGCGCAGTTTACACTGTCTCTGTTATCACCATGCTGTGTTGTTCTCGCTGAGTTTTATTTCGTGTTTCAGTAACTGCGTGCCACGTCTGCTTTCGTACAGAAAATCAGGGACTTCTTCGGCCCAGAGCTGTCGGCGTTGGCAGCGAGGGACCGTTGCCATTTCCAGCCGAGTATGGAGGCTGCGGCAAGGAAGGTCACTTTTTCTCTTGATTTTGTCCAGCTTGTATTTTAAATTTTTCCATTGACCTTTTCGTGGGTAACATTGGTACTTTATTTCGGCACCTTTATAGTCACCTAATGAGGTGGCTCACAGTTTGTATGTTCATAAAAAAATATTTATAAACAAATACCACGTGGGCCAACCTACACCAACAACAGGGCAAGTTGTCCGACCAATTGGGGCTTATTGACCAATATTACTTTATAATTTAATTTAGTTACCACATTGGTTCTTTAATTGAATATATATTGATACTTCCAATTTATTTTAATACAAATTCAACAGCTTTATGACAGAAACTACAATCATGAAGTACGTTATCATTGTTATAATAATAGCCTGATAGATAAGCATGTCCAGAATTTTTATCAGTCTTTGAATACACGATAGGTTCTTCGCAGTTCGAACATTTATAAAAAAAAGTACTCTCGTGTCATTTTTAACACATGACCGATGTGCCCACCCTCACATCCTGTCCATTGAATCCATTCTTCACCTGGACTGCTGTGAGAAAATTGTTTAAGACACCTAAGACACACGACGACCTCATCTCCATCTTGAAGAACCTACTTAGCAATGACTACGTCCTTTCTGCTTTTTATTTCAGGAGTTTTATCATGTGATTTAGTTTGACCTGTGGCACTTTCTTTAAAAAATAAGTTTATACAGCGTATCTATATTTCCCTTTAAAAAGTTATTTTCTGTCTTTTTTTGCAATGTGACGTATCCGTCACTGATGTGTCTGTGGACACCGCTGCAGCTTTTTCCGTTAGTTTGCTGTCTTTTATCTTGGTTGGAATTTGTGAAACGGCCTATCTTCTTCAGGCTTGGGAAGCGCGGTTGGTCAGATGATGTGACGTTTAAATTAACAGGCATTGTTCTGACATTATAGGCCTACTATTGTGTTCTTGAGCGTTGAAGGGTCAGCTTCGGCAATTAACAACCAACAGCATTCGAATCAGATCTATCTTATGTACGAAGGCAGGTGAAAATCAAAATATAAAACAGAAACAAATCTAACGTCTTGTAGATGCTACCGGTTCAAAAGGAATGCCGAACACTAACTGGTTACGTAAAAATTGCTTTGGACATGATCCAGACTTTGATTACGAATGGACCTACAAAATAGAAGACAGCAGGGCAGGTTGACCGTGAAAGCCGACATTTCCCTATCTAAGTAGGCCACTGTGCCCCATCGCCTTAACTGAATTTAGTTCGTTTTGGGAAACGTCTTAAACATTAACGCTCTACACAGTGTCAAAATAATTCTCATGTTGTGACTGTAACCTTTGTACTTCCTTGTTTGGTAAGAGCGTTGTCTTTGAAGATACAACAAAATATCTTAAGCAAAACTTACTTTTACGAACAAGAAAATATGAAAAGCGTGCCCTTCCTCTGTCAACAGTCTAAGTGCACAAATGGGTTATGGAATGGCGATGGTAGTGTTGCTACGAACCTCCTTGGTCAGAGTCATATTCTGTCTGCAGTTTCACGAAATATTATTAACTGGCTATCGTGCCCTTAGTACCAATCTGCCCCGGTCTTCCCTAGACTCTGAGCGAGCCTCTATCACACAGCGCGCCGAGGGTCTGCAAAGAGGTCACGAATAATAGTCGCCGTATTTGTAATTACAATGTGAAATAGCTTGTATATAGAAATAATAACGGATAAAGAGTTTCTTGGAGTGCTATGATGTCGATTTTATGATCGTTAGCCAGCTTGCTTATGTAGTCACATTTATCTCTTTTCAGGCCTTCTACATCAATTTGCAGACCATCTTTAGTTTGTTGGCTCTCAGAAGAGCCTTTCTCGATGATAGCATTCTTCTTTTTCTTGTTTTGTCGCTGTGTGTGGTCGTGAGAGATCAATGATCTAGTTCGGCCGCCATGTTAACTTCTGTGAACAAAGATTCAAACAACTTCAACCCCAAATACCTTGGCATAACATTAGACCGCTCCCTGACTTACAAAAAACGTCTAGAAAACTTAAGCCAACAGCTAAAGAGTCCCAACAACATCCTGAGAAAATTGGCTGGCTCGACTTGAGGAGCTCAAGCATCCACCTTACGTACTGCCGCAATAGCCCTGCTATATCCTATTGCCGAAAATTGCTCTGCTGTCTGGCATTCGAGCACTCATACTAAGAAAATCGACGTCCAGTTGCACGAGTGTATGAGGATAATAACGGGTACTATTAAATGTCCCCCAGTGCCTTGGCTGCATACTCTAAGCAATATCCCACCTCCACAATTGAGGAGGTAAGAAGCAGCAACAAGAGAGTTGTCAAAAATTCATGACTCAGATTACCCAAGGAATCTACCAATCCATGATGTTTTGAACGAAATACCATCGATCCGCTTGAAGTCACGGAAGCCTATATGGGTCAATACACAAGAACATTAACCTGACATCAAGGAGCAATGGCGGCACTTTTGGAATGATTCTGGAATTAATAAACAAGGTATCCAAGATCCTACTGTGTAATTACCGGGCTTTGACCTGAAGAGATGTACCTGGACTAAATTACACCGTATCAGAACGGGCCATGCAAGATGCAATGCATATAAGTACAAGTGTGCTCTATACGACTCACCAGCCTGTGACTGGAGCACCAGAACAGAACGCCGCCATATTATTGAGGAATGCCCCTTAAGAAGATACGTCGGACCTGTCTCTGAGGTTATATATGTGAAACCCTCTACTTTGGATTGGCTGTGCAATCTAGATATTTACCTTTAAATATATGAATGAGTTTTTAGTCAGGCTTGCCAAGCTTTTAACGTGTAGTTAGTTTGTCTTGAGTGTTTGTACTTTATCCTTTTGTGCTATTGCTTGTTTTTTTACACATGTACTATTTACACATTTTTTGTTTTACACATTTCGTGTACATATTGTTGTACTTATACAAAATATTGTTGCTGTATTGCCATACGCAAAATAAAAATAAATAAAAACTGAAAAAGACTTAAGTGAGGAAAATGAATGAACAAATTATGTAATTTGTATCGATTTATAAGACAATCAATACCGGTTTTACTACAATATGACCCTGTGTCTGCTAGGAATGTATATCAACTTCACAGCAAACAGTCTACTGGGTGGTTGAAGTACAGCTAACTCACGGAGGTCCAGTGTGGACTGTGATCTTCGTACGTCAGCTAAACTTTGTAGATATGCTAATGCGTTAATGTGAAACCGATTTACGCTGGAGGAAACATTAGTTTCAGTTTTGGCCACCACGTGCAAATCTGGCGCTGTACTCTGTATCACGGTATGACATCCACGCTGTGATATGACAAGCTACAAGGTGAGTGAACAGTACGGCTACCGAGAAAGGAAGGCGATAATGACATTCGAAAACACGGGTGAGTTTGGTGTGTGAACAGGGAGAGAAAGGCGTCCCATCCCGATGGAAGTTATCAACAACGTTGCTGTTGCTGTAAGTGACCATGTAGCACGTGCGCCATGTAGTGCTAGTGCTGTCCATCCCATAGTCAACAGTGCGGAAGCTTTTGCGGTGTATTTTCACCGGTACCCGTACAAGACCCAGACGGTGCAGCAACTGAAACTTCATGATCCGCAGCAATGTTCTGAATTTGCTCTTCGGTTTCCGGCAGGGATCGAAGTTGATGACAAGTGGCCGGGCGACATTCTGTGGAGTGACGGGGCACGAAGAGCCACAGCATTTGACATATGTGACAGTGTGGTGTGGATTCACAAGCGCCTTTACTCTCAGATCGTTCTTCTTTGAAGGTAATACACCCAGAGGGCATGTCAGGTGCACCGTGACGTCTGCAAATTATCGAGATTTCCTTGTACAAGATCTGATTCCTGCTTTGGAAGCGTGCAACTGTGTGGAAACCATTGTTTCCATGCAAGACGCGGCCACACCATGACGCTGGCCCAGTGAAAGTTCTGCTTAGTGCAGCCTTCCAGAGGTTTTCCAAATACACGGGCTGCAAGATCACTTTAACTCAATCCATGTGACTTTTGTGTATGAGGATATCTAAAAGAACGCGTTTACCACGGACACGTTCGGCCTCTACCTGCTCTGAAGGCGATTATACTGGAACACGTTCCTCAGATTTCACAACTGCCGTGACCAACTATTCATCACGTCGTTTTACGGATGCAGCATCTAGTCGAAGTCTCCGGTGCTTATACTGAACAAATTTAGTAGGCGGCAGTTGATAGTAAAAACATTGTGTCTCTCTCTCTTTTTTGAAATTTTCTGCCCACGTCCCGTTCCTGATCCACTATATAAAGAAATATTTCTATATATCTTTCTTCATTCATAGTGCCAGATTTCCACATGTTAGCCAAATTAGGAACTAATTTTTCTTTTGGCGTAAATGAGTTCCGCATTATCGCATTCTAATACATATAAAGTTTCACTGCCAAGCGATCATTACAACCCAAACTAGACCACCTTGGGTAGCCACACTTTAATTATAACCACCCAGTATTAACATAAGCTTATTTACCACGTAAATCAAAGTCCTGTGTCCAATGAAACTGGGACCACAAAAGGTCAAGGAAAGGTCCGCTTATCCCTCCGTCCCAACTCCGCCTGGAAGGTAAAAAGAGCTGAGGGGTTCGCGTACTAAGGAAGAACACGAAGATGCTCCAACAAGAGCTGTAATGCCAAACATTTTTACATTTAGAAGTGATCGTAACATTTTATCCCTTGCATGATGCAATCACAAAACATTTGCCTATGATTGGTTCTTCGCTAACTACAATGGAAAACATGAAAACCAAATTACAAAAACAAAAGTCTAAAAATGGTATCTTTTGTACTTGACAAAACATACTTTAAAACAAAATTTAATATGGTCCATCAACAACGACATTACACTGTTGATGACTGGAAACATGTTGCCTTGTTGGGCGAGTCTCGTTTCAAATTGTATCGAGCGGATGGACGTGTACGGGTATGGAGGCAACCTCATGAATCCATGGACCCTGCATGTCAGCAGAAGACTGTTCAAGCTGGTGCTGGCTCTGTAATTGTATGGGGCGTATGCAGTTGGAGTGATGTCTGACTCCTGATACGTCTAGATACGAGTCAGACAGGTGACAGTACGAAAAAATCCCCTCTGATCACCTGCATCCATTCATGTCCATCGTGCATTCCGACGGACTTGGCCAATTCCAGCAGGACAATGCGACACGCCACGTGTCCAGAATAGTTACAGAGTGGCTTCAAGAACACTCTTCTGAGTTTAAACACTTACGCTGGACACCATCTCCACAGATGTGAACATTATTGAGCATATCTGGGATGCCTTGCAACATTCTGTTCAGAAGACATTTCCACCCTTCGTACTCTTACGAATTTATGGACACCCCTGCAGGATACATGATGTCAGTTATAGCCTCTTCTTACGCTTTCTTCTTCACCGTTAATAGATAGATGGCTTGACATGTTATGTACGATTCCAAAGATGATAAATCTCGATCCATTTAGTGGTGTGCCCTCCCCCTCCCCCCCTCCCGCCCCCGCGGCCCCCGTACAGTCACGAAAACTCCAGAAATTGTGTAGTGCGCAAAGCAAGGAAGAAGAAAAGTGACACGATATGAGTGTGAGAAATGTCTAGTGGCACTGCACATTCCTGTATTTTTTGGGGTATACCACACCTCAAAAACTTCTAAAACAGTATTATCTTCACTCTTCATCACTTCGTAAACAGTAAGGATAGGTTTATAAGGAATTACTATCAAAAGAAAATAACTAATTTTGAGAAAAGTGTATGACATTGAGAGCAGGCCGTCTCCAAGAATACTGGTCACAAATTTCAAGGATTTTTTTATTGGCGCAAATTTTGAATGGGTGCCATTTTCATATTGGGGTAGGTGGGAGAAATAGCCAGCGCGGGAAAAGTGTCCACTGCTTATTTTTCGCCCTGAACAGTGCTGCTGCCTGCCGAGGAGTGGTGAAACTAATTTTAATATAAAGTATCATTATTCAAATAGAAATTGAAGAAACAGTCAGGATCGCAGAAAACCTCACTCACTAAAACTACGGGTTCCGGCACGTAATGTAGCAAATGCGCGTGTCTTCGTACTCAATTTAACCCGTGGCAGAATAGCCATCTGTAGCAATTACCGTTGTGACTACACACAGCTGTTCACCACGCCGCCAGCTCCTGCCAAATGGGTAAACGCCATGCTACTGTATTTATGACCTTTTGTCACGCTACGTAAAACTCAGGCCAAATATCGCGTTACACTATTTCCGATCTCTGTATGTGTTACGTAAAGACCGACTTCCCTAATTAACAGCCATTTTCATAATTTTACAGTGGCTGTCTAAACGTGCGGAAACTCTTCATCTTAATAATTGAGGCGTTCTACGATCTAAACACTTTTATAATTGACCATCAACAACAGATCATTGTTCCCTCCTTATCATGCTGGTTAAAATATTATCATTGTTATCAGTGGATTGGACAGAGGAAGCTTGTTGCGTTATTTATTAGTAAAATTTTTCTGGTTTTCAGTCGTCTAATGTACGACATTTGTATCATTGGTGTTACATCACTTGTTCGTAAAGTAATACGTCACAATATCACTGTTTCAACAACGTCTTTTGGTCTACAAATGAAGTTCTTTGTTTCTTTCTGTTTGACTGTCTCATCTGTGATTCACTAATGTCGACGTAGCGTACGATCGGAATAAGTGGCCACACTGATCTTCGGAAAAAGTGCCCAGTAACAGTTAGTTACCTCCTGAAGGCAGGCATAGTACTAAACGTCATTTTTACTTCTATACTCTGTTACATGCAAAGCTATCATCCGTTATTCTGTCCAACTGTGACGATTTTGAATTTATTAATTTATATTACTTAATACTCTCTCTCCCTTCTTTTATATTTATCCTAACGCAATAACAATTTGCTGCAGCCACTTTGTGTCCTGATACCACATCACGACAGCTAGAAATACGTTCGTAAATCAGAACAACAGACATAGGATCCTGTTGCGATGGCATTGTCCACATAACTTCCAAGGATTGTAATGTTTACAAATGAAACATTCACAGGTCATTAACAATGAAAATTTCCGCTGAGCGACGTCAGCGGAATATTGGCTCAAATGGCTCTGAGCACAATGGGACTTAACTTCTGTGGTCATCAGTCCCCTAGGACTTAGAACTACTTAAACCTAACTAAACTAAGGACATCACACACATCCATGCCCCAGGCAGGATTCGAACCTGCGACCGGAGCAGTCACGCGGTTCCGGACTGAGCGCCTTAACCGCGAGACCACCGCGGCCGGCTCAGCGGAGTATTGATATCTATTTGTGTAATTACATTATTAATGTTACTGCAGTTGTTGTATTGACTTCGTGTGTGTGCTTTATCTGTTTCAAATCCATTATGAGACAACAATATGTTCCACCCAGCTATGGGCGTCGCTGCGTCAGGAATAGATGGACGATACTGCAGGCCGACCGCCCGCCAACGACCTCCTACGAAGCTGAAAGACATTGTCCTGCCATTCGTTTGACAAACTGAAATACAATGAAATGTAAAATTGTTGTTATGTGGTTGTATCTGAGCAAATGAGACAGCATTAAAAAGTTCTCTCTGTAAAATAATCTTCATCCTATGAGTAGCAGTGATTGGAGATGGTTAAGAAGAAAAGTAATGTGGTGATTCGTAGCACTGAGCAGATATCATGAAGAAAAATTATTTAATATTAAAAGACTTCCAGACTTAATTTTCACAAGGCGGGAGGACAGTTGAAAGTTTTAAGGGAAGATTCTGTTACTGTCGTCTTACAGGAAATATGAACGTTTGAATAGGTATGTGGCAATGGAAATGGATCAATAACTGCTTGAATAATTGGAAAAACTGATTGGAAAGAATAGTTGAAAAGATAATTTGAAGGTAATTTAGAAATCTGTACACAATTTTGGGTGAAATTCAACTGATACCATTATCGATAGACCTTGAATATCATAACATTCGAGATCAGTAAACATAGTTTGCATTACGCACTGCTGCTTTCAGTACTGTGCGGTGCCAAGTAATCACAGCAACCACTGAAATTGTCGGCCTTCAAAGTAATTCCATTGTGTCTAGTCTTCATTGTGACAATGTCGATGCAGAAGCGCTCCTCCAGATACGGCGTAAAATATTCGTGACTGCACCGAACCTCTTGATGCGTGATCTCGGCGGCGAGTGAAATGATGAACAGGTAGGAGTTGACCTCATAACCGTGCGAATAAATATTCTTCTCCAATAACTTTTTACAACACTTTTTAATGAACAGTTAACATACACATTTTTAAAAATGCTAGTATGACGAATCCAAGCTTACGTCGGTACGCTACTACTTCTAGAAACAAAAATAGTGAAGATACATGAATTAATAAATTGAAGAGCGTACTTCTACTTTGTTTCACACAGATATTTAGCGATGTATAACAACATTATCCTTGCCACAAAACAACTTGTTAATTTACCTTTGGTGGTGTCCATAACTCCTTAAGTTTACACATAGCTTATACAGAGTGATGCGAAATTCGCACACTCGGGTTTCGCACTTCTCACATGACAGTGAAAAAAAAATCTCTCACAAAATTTCTTCCGGCAGTACATCCGGCAGAAAAGGACGTTAAACAGTGATAATCTGGCAACACAGTAACCACAATTATGGTAAATACCTCTGTCATAACATATTAATAGTCCTATACAGTTGGTGCAGTGTATAGAGTTTTGGATTAGCATGCAGGACGTCGAAGGTTAGATCCTGGGTTGGAGCGCATTTTTTTTAATTTGCTAATTTCATTCTCGCATTTCATGCTGTAGTATACACCGTTTCTTAGGTCACATGTATCCTAAATTTACTACATTTTGTAACGCTAAACATAACAAATACGTGGTTAGACAAATAAGAAATAGACAGTTGCAACAAATGGCCTGTCACAGGACAGAACAATTACAAAAACAATATCAATTTCGAGATGCTAAACATGACAGCTCAGTATAAGAACACAACATCTCCTTGTCATTTATTCTACATGTAATATGAGCTCTCAGATGTCTCACATTAACAACCAATGACATTAACGACGATGTTAGTGACCGCAAGACCTTCACAACAGAATACGTTGTCCTCAGAACAGAGGCTCAAAGCGACCTCCCTGCATGTCCAAACATCGCGCAACCCGCCAGATCCCACACCTCTGGACCCTCTGTTGTGTTAGCGTAAGAGCCAACACAGTGTTACTAGTGGGGGCCGATATGCACGAGTTTTAGCTCACGCAGGCTGGCGTGAGGAGGGAAGAACTATACTGACGTGAGGTCTGGAACATGACAAGGAATTAGAATTCAGAGAGCGGACGTAATTAGTTTGATACTTAACTTTGATCCATTAATGATGAACGTCGCTCTTGACGGTACATGAGTCACAATATTATCTGTCCAGAATACACTCATAGTAACTGAATATGGCGCCTTGCTAGGTCGTAGCAAATGACGTAGCTGAAGGCTATACTAAACTGTCGTCTCTGCAAATGAGAGCGTATGTAGACAGTGAACCCTCGCTAGCAAAGTTGGCTGTAGCACTGGGGCGAGTGCTAGGGAGTCTCAAGACTAGACCTGCCGTGTGGCGGCGCTCGGTCTGCAATCACTGATAGTGGCGACACGCGGGTCCGAAGTATACTAACGGACCGCGGCCGATTTAAAGGCTACCACCTAGCAAGTATGGTGTCTGGCGGTGACCCACACCCTTCGCAGCAAAGCTGCGCCCACAGTAACAAGAGCAGCATCAACACGAGCTACCAATTCTTCGACATTCGTCGGCAGAGTACAGTACACGTGTTCCTTCAGGTGTCCCCACAGGAAGAAATCCAGGGGATTTAGGTCAGTCGCACTTGGTGGCCATACAACGGGACCTCCACGTCCGAACCATTTCCCTGGAAATGTTCTTTACTGTCGCACATTAATTCCAGAGTGTGGAGGTGTACCGTCATGTTGGAACCATATCCTCTGCCAAACATGTGGTATGTGGTGGAACATCTTCCATCGCGTCAGGCAGATAGTTTGAGAGGAATGTATGATACCTTCGTGCAGTCAACCGGCCACGCAAGATGTAGGGTCACAAACGCCTGTCGCCCAATATTCCGGTCCAGACGTTGATACCAAAGCAAACTTGATATCCACAATAGTGGGTGATGTGCTGGTGAACCTCACTCCAATGGTGGACATCGTGCATATTGAGGACACACTTAGGAGTAAATGCTGATTCATCCGACCATATTACGGTGTTCACCAAGTCATCATTGGCTTCTTGTTGTTGTTGGAACCATTTACAGAATTTCATCCTCTGTTGGCGATCTGCAGGATGCAGGTGTTGCGTGAAAGCATAATGATAGGGGGGCAGCCCATACTCGTGCAGCACATTAACGACCGTGCGTTGCGTTACACGCACCTGCCTTGCTACGCTACGTGTACTTCGCTGGGGTTCTTGGTGTATGACCTCCAGAATAGTTTCCTCTGTAGCTGGAGTACGGCGAGTCCGTGGGTCACCTCTGTCATGCAGTTTTGGAAGGAGAGAATCTGTCTCCCGAAGACATGGGTCCAGACGAAGAAACACGTTTTTATCTGGAGGACTTCGACCAGGATATTTAGCAGCATATTCACAAGCGGAACACCAACCCGTGTATCATATTCGTCACAGACCAGAACCGTACCCACCTATTCATTGTTTTAGAATAACACACGAAGAAATTACGATATGTGTATTAATGTACATGGAGTCTGTCATGGGTGCGTTACTCCGCTAGCAACTTGTCCCGGCCGGCCGAGGTGGCCGAGCGGTTATAGGCGCTACAGTCTGGAACCGCGCGAACGTTACGGTCGCAGGTTCGAATCCTGCCTCGGGTATGGATGTGTGTGATGTCCTTAGGTTAGTTAGGTTTAAGTAGTTCTAAGTTCTAGGGGACTGATGACCTCAGAAGTTAAGTCCCATAGTGCTTAGAGTCATTTGAACCATTTTTGAACCCAACTAGTCTGGCGGACAGCGCATACAGTAGAAACACACCGTCAGTCCTGGGCACTTTTCCACCTAACGCGCATTACCCCTCTGACAGAAATTGTTCTACGTGATTCATTCCGACATCGCTAATTGTGAAATGTTCGGTTTCAAATTAGACTGTTTCCCTAACGGTAATAGACTAGGTGTTTCCACAATCCCATAGACAGAATAATAAGAATAATAATAATTATTATTATTATTATAATGCATTCAGATACTTACTAAACAGGATGCAGTTACCAGACTCAATGCTGAAAGGCATAATTAGTGGGACCATGGTGATAAGATAAATAGTATTTCAGTTTGGACATTATTCGCAAAGCACGTTTTTAGTCCTCCTGGTATTGTAAGGACCTAACGAAATGTAATGGAGCTGAACGAGGCAAGAATAATAATTGGTACTAATCCATGGGACCATTGGATGAGGATACAAAGAAAACAAGTTTCGCGTCTAGTAGATGAAGTGGTGCAAATGAATTCTCGCCCACGACGTGGAAAGGGCTTCTTTCAAAAATGACCAATCTTCCATTTCTACGATTGTAGTATGTAAGTGCAAATGTTTTCTACGGGACCCGCTGCATTCCCTGTTGATGATTAAGATACCAGATACCGTATCACCTGGACTACATTTACCAAATAAAGAACATATGCCTCAACCCAGGATCGAACCACAATCTCCTGCATGCTAACCCGAAACCCTGTCCACTAAATGAACTGTACAGCACCATTAATGTGTACTGACAGAGGTAGTTACCAAACTGTGGTTACAGTTTTGCCACACTGACACTCTTTAACGTCCTTTCTCTGCCGGATGCACTCGCTGGACGAAATGTTGTGATTTATTTTTTTATCGCTGGCATGTGAGCAGTTGCGCTGCGAAGCCCATGCGCCCGAATTTCGCTTTACTCTCTATATAAGAAAAGAAAAGAACGAAAAAATAATAAGATTCAACACACGTTCTTGGGGCGAGTTACTACGAGTGCGAAGTATAAAACAATATCTCTTACTTTACCGAATTGTGCTGTTGTAAAACGTGTGTAACTGGTAACGTGGTTTTGAAGATTCATCTGGTTATGAAAGGTTTCAGTGACGTGTTGAAGGAATAATGATTCAACGTCAGTGACTATGTGAGAGAATTTCTTCTGTGTTTGTTAAGTAATAACTTACATAGCTACGAAATCGGTTATTGGAGTTTCAGTGTTGCAGCTCTGATGAGCCTTTAGTAAAAAGATACTGTTAATAGACACTCAATTTCGTACATCCTAGTGAATATTCATAGCTAGGTAGTACAGAGGAAGTTTGGAGAGTAGATTATTAATAACTGTTTATGGAGAAATGCCTTCTGGTGTTTGTGATTCACAATATAATCACTGGCTGACTGTCTTACATTAATACATTTTGAAATGTTAGGGCAGGCGTATGCTTCAGTTTAAATCTAAAAGGATTGCACTAGTGTGATTAATTTAGCGAACTTGCACGATGCTCATAAATGAAAGTTAATTTACTTACTCATGGAAACAGATTGTCAACGGAGATGCTATAGTGAATTATCAACAACTATTGTTTTTCTGAGAATTACAGTCTACGTGTTTTAACACGCATTTTATGTCCAGGACTTTTTCTTACCGCTTTTGGTTCGCGAAGAGGAACTGCAGTCCACTAATTTGATGAAGATACGATTACAAAGCGGAGGAGGATTGCCTGTTTGCATTGAAAGAACGGATTCCGTTGTTATGCGACCACTTGTGGCTGGCGACTACATGGCCATAACATTATCAAATTTAGGATTAATTAAAACCCTTGTCTATTAGTCAAATTTGTTGCAAGTGGGAACGAACTGGTTAACTCATTTGCAAGGGTGAATACGGCGAGGTAAGTAAGAGAGATCTCTGTGTAAGTCATCAGCAAGATGCAAATAATTCCAGTACATTATTTCCTTTTTCATATAAAAATACGTGCTGTTACATCTTAGAATTTGTAGATTCAAAATGTGTACGTGGCAGGCTTCCGTTAGTTACCATGGCTTAATGAAAATTCAATTTCCTCTACAGTGTCCACGTTACCCAACTCCTCCTATACCTATTACGTAGGATTGCTGCGTGAGTGGAGTTCATCTCGGAGTTTGTTGCGTTGCAAATGAGAGGCTCTTTGCAGCATTACGCCTTCTCTTAGAAACTGCGACTCTGGAACTTTTTTAGTTCTGAGAATCTTTTACAAAAACCGTTTCCCTTAAAAATTTACTAATTTAAAGTATCATGATGAACAGTTGCGAAGCTGAGGCCATGTTCATTCGAGAAATAAGACATTGTAATTGCGTTAGTTTTCTGTGTGTTTTCAGTAATACAGATACGTGTTGCAATAGTTCACATTTCTGGATAAAAATCCAATCACTAATCCAGTGATCCACTGTGGACCTATTAGCAGTTGGACGGAAATTACCCTGAGTGAAGCACGTTCCTGAAATCAGCATGCAACATTCGTCCGCAGTTTCGAGTTCCGCCTCGTTAGCCAGGTGAGACGTCTTCCACCCTCACCGAGTCCAGTCCAACTGAGAGCCCAGGTGCCGTGCCGGTGCTCTCGCGGGCTCTTCCATTATGGTTCCTCTGAAAAGGGGCCCATTAGTGGTGGGGCACTCCCAGCTGATGAGAACTGCAGGCGAGGACATGTCGCCAGGGCTCTCTCCGCCGTTTCCACGGAGAATCCAAATTGAGTCTGCGACTTGGCCATACGAACCACACAGATGTGTTATGAAGACTGTGCGTAATGTCACCCAGGCCAGTAGAGGGCGAAATAAACCGCGACGATGTTGCTACGTACGCAATACTTCGAAATGTATTTCATTCCATTCTACGTGTGCAGGATGGAACTGAATACATATCGGATTGCCTACGTAAACAAATCAACATCGTTCGGCACCCGTATCTCTCTCCGACCATACGAACCACGATATATCCTCACCGTTCTTCGTTTTAGGAAGCGGATATCTATCTACATCTAGATACACAATGTAGGAACCACCGTATCATGAAAGGGGGATGGTATCTTGTATCACTGGTCGTTTCCTTCCCTGTTCCACTCCCAAGCAGAGCGAGGGGAAGACGGCTGTCTGTACGCCTCCGTGCGAGCCCAAATTTCTCTTTTCTTCGCGGTCTTTACGCAGATGTACGTTGGCGGCAGCAGAATCGTTCTGTAGACAGTTTCAAACGTCGGTTATCCTAATTTTCTCCACAGTGTCCCTTAAAAAGAGTCACTTTCCCTCCAGGGATTTCCCTTTTCAGTTCAGAAAGCATCTCCGTAAAATACCGGGTGATCAAAAAGTCAATATAAATTTGAAAACTTAATAAACCACGGAATAATGTAGATAGAGAGGTAAAAATTGACACACATGCTTGAAATGACATGGGGTTTTATCAGAACCAAAAAATTTTTTTTTTTTGCAGATGTTCGCTTTACCAACGAGGCATCATTCTCCAACAAAGGAATTGTCAATATGACGAATATGCATTATTGGTCCGCAGACAATCCAAAATGGCTCCGTCAGGTAGCACATCAACGTCCGTGGAAAGTTAATGTTTGGTGTGGGATTATTGGAGATAACATTATCGGACCTTTCTTTATAAATGGCATCCAAAATGGCAGACAATACTCCAGATTTATACGACACAATCTTCCTGTTCTCTTGGACACCGTACCTCTGAACCGGAGAATGGTCATGTGGTATCAGCATGACGGATGCCCTGCACATAACGCCTTACGAACACGACGACTCCTGAACCGTAAGTTCCCTGGAAGGTGGATTGGACGAGGTTGCCCAGTTAGGTGGCCTGCCCGATCTCCGGACCTTACACCGCTGGATTATGTTCTTTGGGGAGCAGTGAAGGATGCTGTTTACCAACATGAACCAACAACACCAGAGGACATGAAGCAACGCATTATTGATGCTGGTACAGCCATCAAAGAGGAAACAGTAGCACGAAGTAGGGCATCCTTCATCCGCAGAGTGATCCTATGTATGCAAGCCAATGGGAATCACTTTGAGCATGAGATGTGAACGCTATGTTTAGTATGTAGTGCTGGTATCAGTGGAAGTTTCTACAAAGGGCCATTTTACCCAGTGATGTTAAGAAACATTTGTTTGCAACAATTTGTCATTTAACGCATTAGATAAACATAACATTGATAATTATGTGATAATAAAACTAATTGGTTAAACATGTTTACATTCATCTTCTATGTCCTACCTGAACTTTCCAAATCAAAACATTTTTACCTAAACAACGGTAAAACTTTTAGTCCAGTTGCTCGTTTCACTAAAACCATCAACATGAATTTTACTATTACGAGTGAATGATTACTTTACTGTAGATCTAGCGCAAGTGACAGTTAAAGTTTTAACGTCGAACGGCATTACCTTTCTAGTAACGGATCAACGATAAGCGAAATTAACTTTGTGACTAACGTTGCGATACACAGGTTTGTTACAGAACCGCATCACCCCTAGCCTATGGGATAAATACCTGCTGGAATGTACGACGTTAATGCGGTATGGCAGCAGACCGTATTATTCGTTTCGGACCTCGTGATAAGTATGGAAGTGTGATTACACATGTCAATCACATCGCGATTACGGGCAGCATTGGGTTCACGCCTGAGCCTCAGGACGTGCGCTAGCAGCTCATGTCGGGTGTTTCAAGCGTCAACTTCGCGTCTTAATATCTCCGGATGTAATGGGAATATTGCGATGCAATCAACGCCATTGTATATATGCTTTGTCATGCTATGGATTGCTATGGATTGCTGAAGAAAAAATATAGGAGGTCCATTTAAAAAAAACATAAGTTTGTGTTTAAAAACACATATGCTTTCGTTTTAGAATGTTTCCAAATATGTACATTCATGGGCCCCAGCCCTACATTGATACCGGTGAAAGTCATTTTCCAATAGCTGTTATTGTTCCAGAGATATTTTGGGTGGACAAGATAGCTGGGACACCCTGTATTAACATGATGGTATCAGGAAGAAAACAAAAGTAAATTTCTCACTACCACGCCCGTATTAACTGATGTAACGCGTGTCACAGGAAGTGAAAATAAAACTGTGCCGTAACAAAACATTACAGCATCCTCCGTACGTTAAGTAATCTCAGCCGGCCGGAGTGGCCGTGCGGTTCTAGGCGCTACAGTCTGAAACCGAGAGACCGCTACGGTCGCAGATTCGAATCCTGCCTCGGGCATGGATGTGTGTGATGTCCTTAGGTTAGTTAGGTTTAATTAGTTCTAAGTTCTAGGCGACTGATGACTTCAGAAGTTAAGTCGCATAGTGCTCAGAGTCATTTTTTGAATTAATCTCACTCTCGTTAAAGCAGGGCGTATGTTCATCTCATTTTTGCACTGAATTTGGATCTCTTTGTTCTAGACATTCTGCCTAAGTACAGAGGCGTCGAGGGAGGGGGTAGAAGCAGGGTGGGTTCAAATGGCTCTGAGCACTATGGGACCTAACATCTGAGGTCATCAGTCCCCTAGACCTTATAACTACTTAAACCTGACTAACCTAAGGACATCACACACACCCATGCCGGAGGCTGGATTCGAACCTGCGACCGTAGCGGTCGCGCGGTTCCAGACTGTAACGCGTAGAACCGCTCGGCCACCCAGACCGGGGAAGCAGGGTGGTAGGGTTGGCCTAGCTTTCTCAAACTTATTGGAGACTCTTATATTAGAGTTTTGTAGAGGGCACTCAAATAATGGCAGATCGACTGATAACCGTTTATTGTAGAACTGAACCCACGTTTATTTTGCAGTAAATGGCTGTATACAGGCCTAAAATCGTCCTCTTGTGGTTCTCGTGGTACTTCCTTCCCTCGCCAGAGTTGAAGTACACGTAGGAGGTTTTCAGTGATACTCACTTATAGTTTCCGCAGCTTTTTATTTTTTACTAACTTTTGCTCCGTTTCATTCTGAGTGATACCGATACCTGACCTTACCCATAACAATGTTCCTAGGAAGAGAAAGTGAAAGACACAACGGACACAGTTCGAGTATCTTCCAAATTTGCGTAAATGTGTAAACATTTGACTGTGTAAAGTCTTATTGCCACTGTAATCTCAGTGATTCACAGGGAGATACTAACTAGATCAGTGCGATTACAGGATGGTCCATTGATCGTGAACGGGCCGTATATCTCACGATATAACCGTCAAACGGAAAAAACTACAAAGAACGAAACTTGTCTAGCTTGAAGGGCGAAACCAGATGGCGCTATGGTTGGCCCGCTAGATGGCGCTGCCATAGGTCAAACGGATGTCAACTGCGTTTTTTTTTTTAATAGGAATCCCATTTTTATTACATATTCGTGTAGTACGTAAAGAAATATGAATTTTTTAGTTGGACCACTTTTCGCTTTGTGATAGATGGCGCTGTAACAGTCACAATAATATGGCTCACAATTTTAGACGAACAGTTGGTAACAGGTAGGTTTCTTAAATTAAAATTCAGAACGTAGGTACGTTTGAACATTTTATTTCGGTTCTTCCTATGTGATACATGTACCTTTGTCAGCTTATCATTTCTGAGAACGCGTGCTATTACAGCGTGATTACCTGTAAATACATTAATGCAATAAACGCTCAAAATGATGTCCGTCAACCTCAATGCATTTGGCAATACGTGTAACGACATTCCTCTCAACAGCGAGTAGTTCGCCTTCTGTCATGTTCGCACATGCATTGACAATGAGCTGTCGCACGTTCTCAGGTGTTGTCGTTGGATCACGGTAGCAAATATCCTTCAACTTTCCCCACAGAAAGAAATCCGGGGACGTCAGATCCGGTGAACGCGCGGGTCATGGTATGGTGCTTCGACGACCAATCCACCTGTCATGAAATATGCTATTCAATACCGCTTCAACCGCACGCGAGCTATGTGCCGGACATCCATCATGTTGGAAGTACATCGCCATTCTGTCATGCAGTGAAACATCTTGTAGTAACATCGGTAGAACATTACGTAGGAAATCAGCATACATTGCGCCATTTAGATTGCCATCGATAAAATGGGGGCCAATTGTCCTTCCTCCCATAATATCACACCATACATTAATCCGCCAAGGTCGCTGATGTTCCACTTGTCGCAGCCATCAAGGATTTTCCGTTGCCCAGTAGTGCATATTATGTCGGTTTACGTTACCGATGTTTGTGAATGACGCTTCGTCGCTAAATAGAACGCGTGCAAAAAATCTATCATCGTCCCGTAATTTCTCTTGCGCCCAGTGGCAGAACTGTACACGACGTTCAAAGTCGTCGCCATGCAATTCCTCGTGGATAGAAATATTGTACTGGTGCAATCGATGTTGATGTAGGTTTCTCAACACCGACGTATTTGAGATTGCCGATTCTTTCGCAATTTGTCTGCTACTGATGTGCGGATTAGCCGTAACAGCAGCTAAAATACCTACTTGGGCATCATTTGCTGCAGGTCGTGGTTGACGTTTCACATGTGGCTGAACACTTCCTGTTTCCTTAAATAACGTAACTATCCGGCGTCGAGGATACCGAGCAGCATACATAGCACACGCCCGTTGGGCATTTTGATCACAATAGCCGTACATTAACACGATATCGATCTTTCCCGCAATTGGTAAACGGTCCATTTTAACACGGGTAATGTATCACGAAGCAAATACCGTCCGCACTGGCGGACTGTTACATGATACCACGTATTTATATGTTTGTGACTATTACAGCGCCATCTATCACAAAGCGAAAAAAGTGATCCAACTAAAACATTCAAATTTCTTTACGTACTACACGAATATGTAATAAAAAATTGGGTTTCCTATTCAAAAAATACGCAGTTGATATCCGTTTGAGCTATGGCAGCGCAATCTAGTGAGCCACCCATAGCGCCATCTGGCGTCACCCTTTAAGCTAGACAAGTTTCGTTCTTTGTAGTTTTTTTTAGTTTGACGCTTCTTTCGTGAGATATTTGGCCCCCTCATGATAAATGGACCACCCTGTAGAGTTATCGTACAAGAGCACGTGTTTCTATTCTCAGGTTGCACCCATATTACACAACTAACAAAAGTTAAATAATAATGGGCGAACCTCAGATTCTTCGGGTAAAATTAGAAAAGTTTGTTTGCAGTATACTCATCTCATTATGTGCACGAGCCTGTAGTAGTTTTGAGGTTTTGGTCCGCTATAGTACTGATCGGTACGTATTAATTGTGCCAGAATTTCAAGGATCAATGAACGTGAAGAATTAATTCCAGGAAAACTCACGGAGTAAACATAATAAATTAATACCGCGTACAGGAAATCTGTATGTGAGTCAGTACTACTACTACTGTGGTTTAAATAATGTCATGTCCCATGCAAGTCTGCAAAGCTGGTGGAAAACAGCAAAGGGGAGGAATATGTTGCGAATGCTGACGCAGGCGAAACGCAAGCGTGTGCGAGATAAACGCTTGGTAAGGGAAGGTGGAGGGGTTTAGAGTGGGGGGTTTTATACAGGCGAAGGGGAGGGGAGCAGAGGAACAGAAACAGAAACGCTAATTGAGCCGACATGGTCTACCGCACCGCTGTTGCGAAACCTGAAACACCTATTAACACTCTCATCCACAAAATTCGGAAGCAAAGTGGTCGACATCAGTCCCTGTTCTAAACTTGTTCCACATGAAGTTGTGAGAAGCGTTGGAAGTTCTTCAGAACCGTCCAGTTGATGGTTAACAGTGACACAGCTGCTTTTTTTCTTTCATCTGTGATTTAAATTTTCAACAGTAATTACTCCGATGCTTGCTGCAGTGTGTTATGAAATTTGATTATTGTAAAAACACATAGCAAGTTTTTTAATCGTTTGGTAGCTGATAGTTAAAATCAGTATTTGAATATTACGTTCTGGTTGTAATGGCGTTTAGTCGTAGCCAATACGTTAGGACTAGTCAATTTTTGTTACAGCTGGAGTCCCTAATTTCTCTTATTTTTTTCCTGACCGGTAATTCTTTTCGCCTCATGAAATATCGACGATCATTTTTTTAACGTATTTCACAGTTCCACGCCTTCTTGAAACGAAACTTAATACTAACTCTTGACAGTTAGTTTCAAGAACCATGAAGAAAAATGGTTCAAATGGTTCTGAGCACTATGGGACTTAACTGCTGTGGTCATCAGTCCCCTAGAACTTAGAACTACTTAAACCTAACTAACCTAAGGACAGCACACACATCCATGCCCGAGGCAGGATTCGAACCTGCGACCGTAGTGGTCACGCGGTTCCAGACTGTAGCGCCTAGAACCGCACGACCACTCCGGCCGGCAACCATGAAGAAAATGAGTTTCAAAAATGACATTAAGTTGCTGTAAATAGGCAGAATAAAATGTAAATGACATAAGATACTAAGGTATAAGCTTAATAAATGATGAAGATCTGTTAGTAGATATTCCGACATATGTCTGAAGAAATTGACTTCGTAGCTGAGGTACCTGATAATGCAAGGAATGACGTCAACCAGATCGCTGGAGCCACAATTCAAGTGGTCATGTCAAGTGATATGCAGTATCTTCCAGTAATCTAACTTTCCACGTCTTAGGTCTGTGGAAGTTTATACTTGATAACTGCGAGTCCTCAGTATAGGACTCTCAAGATCTCTGTGGGAAAGGTACAAATGACGTAATACCGTCGATAGAAATAATCTAATGTCAAGGCCAAAAAGCCTCACTGGAGATAAATACAGCCTGGAACATTATGGACAAAATCTCCCAAAAGGAAAACAAAGAAATATGACCCAAATGCAAGTGACAAAATATGAAACACAAGGTCAATGGTGTCGTGGATAGAGCACGAGATGAATATGAATCATTTATCCTTCCTAGTAGTCGTCAGGCCCATTTTCTCTGGCATTTCGGAAGGTATTTGCAATTTAGTTTTACCAACGTGTAAGTGGAATCAGCCCAAACAAATAGTGATCATCGTGTCTTTCAAGCGTCGCCCAATGTATACAGAAAGCGTCAACTTATTTCACTTCACAAACAAAATTATTTTTAAGGCGGAATTTTACATGCCCTTTCGACCGAGCTGTCCCAAATTAGTGTAGTGCGATACCCGTGTTATCGATTTGTATTGGCAGGGAAAGTAGAATGCAAGGAATAACATTACTGAAGCAGCGGCTGCGAAGCGCTGCTGTCGCTGACGGAGAGTTGGTTATTCTTTGTATTTTACTGTCCCTTTCAAGAGATATCAATAAAACGGGCATCGCATTAGATTAATTTGGTACCGTTCGCTTTAAAAATAATTTTGCTTTCAACAGGAAAGAAAGTGGCGCTTTGCTTCGGCACTAGGCGACGAATGAAAGAAGCGATCAGCATTATTTGTTTGGGCGAATTCCAGCTACAGACTAGTCAAATCAAATTGCAGATATCTGCAGAAAGGTCGGAGAAAATACACCTTACGACTTAAGAGTGACGTCCTCTATACACGGAAAATATTTTGCCAGGACAAGCAAGAGGCAAAACGAATAAACTCTTCCTAATCCTTCAAACTGAGTCGCGAAATGTGTTCATCCACAAGAAAGTGAAAAGCTTTTTTCGCAGTTTTTGTCTGTGCGAATTAATAGATGTAACAGGTATAAATATATCTCCATATATATGACTTTATTGTGAGATCAGGAAACTGTTGTAATCAAATTTCCCATAAAATAAATGAGTTTAAAAGACTGGGAACACCTTTTTTGATAAACATTTGCACCCTTTTTGTGTAGAAATATTTGTTTAGTGGACTCATATTAGCAACACTGTTAGGTTACTCGCTGTTTTCAGCTGTTTTTTACCTTCAACTGTATATAACGTTACATAATATAAAGTTTTGCTTCGGGAGATGTCTTTCCTGGTGTTCCGGAGAGTACGCATGATATCGGTATTGTTTTCATTCCACCACACTTCATTTTGGGGATGGTCCTTGTGGTATACTCCACTTCTAACGAACACCGAACAACGCGCTCCAGTACGCGGCCGAAAAAAATATCGCTGGCCGCACTTCTCTGGGCGGCCCGCTGCTTCCATCGCTGGCCGTCTTCACACGCACGCCCCCTTACGTGGCCGAGAAATACATCGCTGGCCGCACTTCTCCGGGCGACTCGCGGCTACCATCGCTCGTCGCCTTCGCGCGCGCGCGTTTGTCAGCACACAGCAACTGGCTACGCCAGGAAACATTGCGATTGGTTTTCCCTGGAAAACAGTGACCCCAGCCGACGGCTCCATTAACTAGCAAGCCTTATATAAAACCGGCCGCCGCCGCAAACGACAGTCCACATCGGGAAGTGCAGTACACCGTGTTCCAGCTGCTTGTGGATGACTCGCCGCACCACTCGAGGTTTCCTGGCTGCTCGGCGGAAATCTTGCGACTTCACTTGGAGAAACTGAACGTCACTGGACTTGGGAATAATTACGCGACGTGCACCCCACCATGCACATTTGGACATTGGTATAACCAAACTTTAATTATGCATTACTTCTGAGTGTGAGCCTGGGTAGACGCTTGGCTAACATAATTGTTAAAAAGTGATTTGTGATTTAATAAACCAGACTGAAGAGGTTATTGTGTTATTCCTGGTTATAACAGTCCTCGGTGAGACAGACTTTCTGCATTTGTCCGTGTAAGCCCGATATTCTTTCATTTTCCTTTCGTGGTTATTAAGCAAAATGTATGGGAGAAGTGGGTTATGTTTCCTACCCTGGAATCTCCGCGTTCGGAACTGCGCAGCTTACCGGTGTCTTTCGCGCAGCATCTCTACATGGTGACTGATGACCGTTTCTAGGATGCTGTCGCGCTGACTAAGCAAACTCTTGTCTAACAGCGCTGTGCTTCTCTCCACCTCCTTACCTCAGCTGATTCAGTACATACATGATGTTACAAACTTTCAGCGATGATGGAGAATGATAAATGTATCAGTTTGATGTGAAAAGCTGTAAACGAAAATCGTTCTTGTAACTCCAACAGTGGAACACATCTACCGGTAGTGTTGTTCCCAATATTCACCTACATCATCATTAACTAACCTGGCCACTAGTTTGCAGGGGGAATGGTGTAACCTACCCCTGAAAAACGTACAGGGCCTGTATTTATCCATTCCGAGACCATTGTAAGCTGTTTTTAACGCAAATGGGTTTTATACATCGTATTGGGCACACTAATGTGTTGTGTGTTACGTTTGTCAACACTTTTGCCCACCACCTTGTCGTTCGCATGCAATTAGTGACGTCTGCCAGGAATTTGATCAGATTGTGAATGTGTGTAAGACTCGTAAAATTGAGGCACTGAAAGCAATACTGGTGCCAGAGCTGAGGCGTATTTTGGACATCAGCTATCGCAACACCGTTTCGAATTATAATGTTCTGAGAAGAAGCGGTCTACGTAGCCCGCAAAAAATCGTTGCTGAAGGGCGACTTAAGCTTGCAGGGCATGTTCGACGCATGAAAGATGGAAGAATCCCCAAATCAGCACTGTTTTGTAAACCAAGGGATGATACAGAAGTAAAAGAAGACCTGGAAATTAAGTTTTGCGGAAGGTCTTCAACGCATGGACATGAATTGGCAGGAAACTGAAAACCTGACAGCTGATTGAGTTTGCTGGAAGACACGTGTCGCCTGATTTGATGCCTAGGATTGGAGGAACTAAGTCAAAGTAAGAACTAAAAATACATTACTGGCCATTAAAATTGCTACACCACGAAGATGACGTGCTACAGGCGCGAAATTTATCAGACAGGAAGAAGATGCTGTGACATGCAAATGATTAGCTTTTCAGAGCATTCACACAAGGTTGGCGCCGGTCGCGACACCTACAACGTGCTGACATGAGGAAAGTTTCCAACCGATTTCTCAAACACAAGCAGCAGTTGACCGGCGTTGCCTGGTGAAACGTTGTTGTGATGTCTCGTGTAAGGAGAAGAAATGCGTACCATTAAGTTTCCGACTTTGATAAATGTCGGATTGTAGCCTATCGCGATTGCGGTTTATCGTATCGCGACATTGCTGCTCGCGTTGGTCGAGATCCAATGACTGTTAGCTGAATGTGGAATCGGTGGGTTCAGGAGGGTAATACGGAACGCCGTGCTGGATCCCAACGACCTCGTATCACTAGCAGTCGAGATGACAGTCATCTTATCCGCATGGCTGTAACGGATCGTGCATCCACGTCTCCATCCCTGAGTCAACAGATGGGGACGTTTGCAAGACAATAACCATCTGCACGAACAGTTCGACGACGTTTGCAGCAGCATGGACTATCAGCTCTGAGACCATGGCTGCGGTTACCCTTGACGTTGCATCGCAGACAGGAGCGCCTGCGATGGTGTATTCAACGACGAACCTGGATGCGCGAATGGCAAAACGTCATTTTTTTCGGATGAATCCGGTTCTGTTTACAGAATCATGATGGTCGCATCCGTGTCTGGCGACATCGCGGTGAACCCACATTGGAAGCGTGTATTCGTCATCGCCTTACTGGCGTATCACCCGGCGTGATGGTATGGGGTACACGTCTCTGTCACCTCTTGTTCGCATTGACGGCACTTTGAACAGTGGACGTTACATTTCAGATGTGTTACGACTCGTGGCTCTACCCTTCATTTTTATCCCTAAGAAACCCTACATTTCAGCAGGATAATGCACGACCGCATGTTGCAGGTCCTGTGCGGGTCTTTCTGGATACAGAAAATGTTCGACTGCTGCCCTGGCCAGCACATTCTCCACATCTCTCACCAATTGAAAACGTCTGGTCAATGGTGGCCGAGCAACTGGCTCGTCTCAATACGCCAGTCACTACTCTTCATGAACTGAGGTATCGTGTTGAAGCTGTATGGGCAGCTGAACCTGTACACGCCATCCAAGCTCTGACTCCATGCCCAGGCACATCAACGCCGTTATTATGGCCAGAGGTGGTTGTTCTGGGTACGTATTCTTCAGGATCTATGCACCCGAATTGCGTGAAAATGGAATCACATGTGAGTTCTAGTATAATATATTTGTCCAATGAATACCCGTTTATCATTTGCATTTCTTCTTGGTGTACCAATTTTAATGGCCAGTAGTGTATATGCGTAGGGCAGAGCAGACGCGCCGTCTCCCAGGCCCATCTGTGGCGAGTGAAACTCCACCCGCATGCGATGTTCCGGCAGTACGATGAAGGACAAAGGCGGATACATAGCAAAGCAGGAAGATTCATAATGTAAGTGAGAAGGCTAAAAATGTTAAGGACGTCAGTTGAACAAACTGTAACACAACAATAGCGAGAGAAAAAAAATTAGGTAAGCAGGATCTTGGAAATATGGTGGTGTATATCATGGCCCGCTGAAACTTACTTTCAGCTGAATCGAGGTAATTCACGCTTGAGTGAGGCATTTGGCCCATGAAGTAATGGTCCCTGCACGCCGATGTTCTGTACAGGCAGGAGGTGGTTCAGTTATGGTCTGAGATTTGTTCACATACTCGCAGTTAGCTCCCGTTGTCCGTCATCCCCGAATGACAGGTGCACGATATTGGGCATTCCGACAGGACCAGCTTCATCCGTTTCTCGCATCAAGTTTCCTGATAGTGATGTACTATTTCAAAAGGATAATGCAACATTTCACAGCTCTTCAATTACGCGCATGTGATGAACACTCCAGTGAATTCATGATCATGGCTTAGCCAGACAGATTATTCGACCTTAACTGAATCGAACACGTGAAGGACGCCGTCGACATCTCGTACAATCGACGAGTTCAGAAAAAAAACGACACAAAGACATTTGTAGGTAAAACTACAAGACACGTGCCTCATAATCCTTCCAAATAATTTCAACACCTCGTGCAGCCTATGCTTAAATTTGTTAGGGCAGTTTAAGGGCTTGCAGAGGAACGACTCGCTACTTTCGAGTACGTTATACCTACAGGCGTAACACTACTTTAGTTCGCTCAGTGTACGGCTTGAAAGTATCGTGTGGACAACAGTTTTTATAAGCGATCTATTTTGTAGAAGAATAAAACTCTGTTTGCATTCTTCCAGTCCAACCCCGCACTTTATGTGATGTGTCACACTTTGCCTTTTTCTGTGTCTTTCTGATGCTCAACTTCTGTACACACGTTTTTAATATCCTTTTTATATCCTTTACTTAATACTTGTAGGACGTCTTTAGCTCCTTATCATTGCTTGACGTACGCTTATCTGTGAATTATGTCTGTATCGAACCCCTTAAGATTACAAATTTATCTGTTGAAAACGGTAAACAGAAATTAAAAGTTTTTGTACAGATCACAAGTGATTTTTATTTTGGTGAGAAGAATGCAGTCCGTAGCTGCCGAACAACAGCTATAAACAAAATTAAAATAGGGTAATTCTCCTGTCAACTACTTCTGGCTGGGCACCATAGATTTTTGTAATACCTTATATGTTATAGGCTTCTCCGAGCTAGATTAATCACAAAACTCGTCGTGGAATCGATTCAGTCAGAAAAAAAATGGCTCAAATGGCTCTGAGCACTATGGGACTTAACTTCTGTGGTCATCAGTCCACTAGAACTTAGAACTACTTAAACCAAACTAACCTAGGGACATAACACACATCCATGCCCGAGGCAGGATTCGAACCTGGGACCGCAGCGGTCGCGCGGTTCCAGACTGCAGCGCCTAGAACCGCTCGGCCACTCTCAGTAAGAAAACCTTTGAACCGTGCTTTACAGCAGTCGCCTGTTATTCTAAAGTATTTGAGTGCTTCCTGACATCGCATATTTTCATTGTCTCTTCATTAGTTCACAAATTGTCAAATAGTGATTGTAAGACCAGTCTTTCGTTATTTTCAGACTATGTTTATAGTGTGTTTGAAGTTCCGTAACTACGAGCAGATCATTTTGCTAGATTACCTATTATGAACTTCAAGGAACAAAGAAACTGACCCTGAAATTATCTTTCTGTACCATCCCAGTTACCGGAGCTATACAAGGAAACCACTGGATGAAATCAGTATCATGAGCAAAAGCTATTCTGATCAGCAGCTTGTTTGGTCCATTATTGACATTTACGGGGGATACTAGGTCTCATGCATACAAATTAGTCAGTGTACTGATTCATCTGATCAGATCATGAGATTCCAGTTCCCAATTTTATATGAATGCCTTCATGAATTCAGATGGAAAGCAGGCTCTTCCGCTGTCTCCGCAAGCCTGGCATTCTAATGGGGAATGTGACCGATGTTTGGTCAGCGTTACTGTCAACATGATTTATTCTTCCCGTAATATGACAACAGGTGCAACTATCCCACGAGATAACACCAGCACCTTACTGATGATGTGTCTACACTGTTAGTATTTCATTTTATCAGGATAAGACTATGAACGACACTGAAATCACTGTCAGGGATAATCTGTTGACAGATGTATTGCACTATGCTTATCATCATCTACAGCCTACCAGAGACAGTTTGCCATTTCCTTGATGCGCGAAATGGGCAGCCGAGTCGTGGGGCAGTGGCTTGTCTAGTGGGGTTTGGTGTAGTGTATTCTACTGATGGAATGGGTTTGAAATGAAGGGAAGGAGGGGTGTAAGACCTAAGGCCAGCACAAACCACCCTTACTTCAATTAAGATCGAGAGGGAGGACAACACAACCTGCCCATAAGGAGAAAGAAAAATGTTGTCACTCACTTCATGAGCTTACATAAAGTTCAGATTTTAATGCAAGATGAAGCTACAGTCTACAATCAGAACTGTATCGTGCAACCTGCTCTCTCATGTCCAATCATACACTGATGATATGCAAAGCAAGCAACTGGTTCGACAAACAGAACCTCCTACATTATACTGAACAGCGAATGTGTAAGTAGGCTGTTTAGGTTTTTATTTTGGTAACGCCATGTAGGCCTCTATATGAAAATTAGTGGCTGTGCTGTGTGCAGCCTGTGGCTAGTTTGCATTGTTGTCTGCCATTGTAGTGTTGGGCAGCTGGATGTGAATAGCGCGTAGCGTTGCGCAGTTGGAGGTGAGCCGCCAGCAGTGGTGGATGTGGGGAGAGAGACGGCGGAGTTTTGAAATTTGTAGGACTGGTTGTCATGAACTGCTATATATATTATGACTTTTGAACACTAGTAAGGTAAATACATCGTTTGTTCTCTATCAAAATCTTTCATTTGCTAACTATGCCTATCAGTAGTTAGTGCCTTCTATAGTTTGAATCTTTTATTTAGCTGGCAGTAGTGGCGCTCCTTTATTGCAGTAGTTCGAGTAACGAAGATTTTTGTGAGGTAAGTGATTTGTGAAAGGTATAGTTTAATGTTAGTCAGGGCCATTCTTTTGTAGGGATTATTGAAAGATTGCGTTGCGCTAAAAATATTGTATGTCAGTATAAGCACAGCCATGTATAATTGTTCTAAGGGGACGGTTCAAATGTACAAAAGAAGTGATGTTAACGTTGGGTGCAGGCTTACGAAGCATTATGATCGATTCACACCGGTCGCCACAGAACAGAATATCAAAATATCCCACGCATTTCAAAAATGGATCGGGACACGACGTCGGTATCACGGATTCTCGAGATTAAAGGTTTGAAGTTTACTTCGTTTGACGGAGAGTGCCTTCGTCTGCTGACTTCGGAACATAATCAATTCTCACTGCGCACACTCTTTTTATAGTTATGAATGTTTTGTTGCTGGGTTTTCTTAATATTTAAGTTATTCATTGCTTTGTTTTCTTGACACGTTGTGAAGGTTTCATGAGCTCCTAGGTATTTTTCTTATGAGTGTTACTAGACAAAAAGAGGTGAAATATATGAAAGCGACCACACGTATGGACGTCCAAGTCTTTGAATATGGCACACTCACTCATCGATCGACGTTACTTTTGACACTGCGCTACTCCTCCACGTATGCCTTTTCGGGAGTGAATTCGGATCTGACTTCAGTTTTGTGCATGACATGAGCGACCGCAGAGAACAGCGCAGGTGGGTGAGAAACAAGAGGATTTATGGCGAATGGACTGACCTGCCCGTTCTCCCGACTTGAATCCCATCGAGAACGTGTGGGATCCGTTTGGAGGATATATTTCTGCACGTGCACAAGCGCCAGCGACCATCCAACGATTAACGGCGTTGGTGGATGAATGGAAACCTCTCCGTAGCACAAGAGCTCCGTACAAACCTTGTGCCCAGCGTGGCACCTGTTAAAAACCGTGTCCCGTATCCCTTGTCTTGAGTCGTATACTGTAGCAGTTCTTTCTATGTATTGTTCAAGTTTCATAGAGATATGTTACTTGGCACTGACATGTGAAAGCTACTTTCGTCCTTAAGCTTTACACCCCGTGAATACTTGGCTTTACGTACAAGAATAAATAGTTATAACGAAACGTCCGTTATATTGGTACATATTGAAATGCCAACATACATAAATGGTAGGGGTGCGTGGGAAAGGAAATAAACACAACCCACTGAAGTCCCACAAAAATGAGGGAACACGTCCGAGTAAGACGAAAGTACACTACTGGCCATTAAAACTGCTACACCACGAAGATGACGTGCTACAGACGCGAAATTTAACCGACAGGAAGAAGACGCTGTGATGTCCAAATGATTAGCTTTTCAGAGCATTCACACAAGGTTGGCGCCGGTGGCGGCACCAACAACGTGCTGACATCAAGGAAGTTTCCAACTGATTTCTCATACACAAACAGCAGTTTACCAGCGTTGCCTGGTGAAACGTTGTGATGCCTCGTGTAAGGAGAAGAAATGCGTACCATCACGTTTCCGACTTTGATAAAGGTCGGATTGTAGCCTGGTCGCGTTGGTCGAGATCCAATGACTGTTAGCTGAATGTGGAATCGGTGGGTTCGAAGGGTAATACGGAACGCCGTGCTGGATCCCAACGACCTCGTATCACTAGCAGTCGAGATGACAGTCATCTTATCCGCATGGCTGTAACGGATCGTACATCCACGTTTCCATCCCTGAGTCAACATATGGGGACGTTTGCAAGACAATTACCATCTGCACGAACAGTTCGACGACGTTTGCAGCAGCATGGAGGCAAAACCTTACAAAAATATAACAAGCAGTAACACACTTACTTATTAAAAGGACAGAATATAACAAAGGAGATCACACAAGTCGGGACAGCACAATATTACAGCGCAATGTGTCTTTTTGTTGGAAGTCATCAACAAGTTGCACAATATAAATTTTATTAGTGTACCGGCTTCAGGCGCATAGTGCCCTTCTTCACTGTAAGAATACTGTACAGAAAAATATTCTACAAATAAATACATAATATAAAAAAGGTACATAGAAAAGCTAAAAATGTAAAGACAGAGAGATGGTATGTACTTAGAATTATTGCATTATTAGCGGAAGTCGAAATAAGCTGGTGTATGCAGCATAGTGATAGGACTATAAAAATATATGACCTATACGTAAGCAGTCAATAGCTGCTTCTCCATTAACGCATTTTATTATCGTATTATATATTGTTCTTGTTTTTTATAGGACTGTAGTATTATTCTGCATATATTTGCTTATTTTGACGCTTGTTAATAATACGACAGTTCTAATTATTCACCAGTTCTTTGCCTTTATATTTTTAAACTTTTTCTTAATTTTTTAATATTCTTATAGGTTGCACTTATTTTCGGTATTTTTTCTGTACAGTCTTCAGAAGAAGGGTGTTGGATGCCTGAAATCGATAAAGAAATAAAATTTATTTTGTGCAACTGGTCGCTGATTTTATCAACAAATTAGCTCCAGTTGCTAAAGATGTATAAAGTATTAAAAGCAATGTGATTTTATAATCAGGACTGAGCAAACTTACGTCAGAACACACGGATTTTCCAAAATTCCACTACCTGAATTAAATCAGCCATAGCAGAGCATTGCCTGTAACTTCGTCATTCAATGGGTTACAATGACACCAAGATTGTGACACAGACCTCAAGATTTTGGGACAGTGTCATTAAAGAAGCCATTGAGATTAAAGTCGCAGACAATCTGATCAACCGTGACTCGGGATACCAAATCAGCATTGCGCTTGAGCTTGTGAAAACTCAACGCAGGACACTCCGGAATTCTACAAGAAATAGCCGTGAGATAAGGTGTCGGACATTAGAGACCAGGTTTGACACACCACGGACCATGAAGTCGACTTCAGAAGACTGCCAGGCCGGGCACGGACGGCGGTCGGAACACTGGCGACCAGAGAGAGCCAATGTAGCCGCGTCTGGCGGGCGCGGACCGCAGACGGAAAACACGGACAGGTGCGGACCGATTATGGAGCGCCCAGCACGAAACAGAAGTGGATATCATAGTAACAGTCGTGAGACAGAGTACCCAACATCTCAGATCGGGTCTGACACACCTCAGATGACATCCACAACCGTTGAGGACGGCCAAAACGGGCGCGGTCGGCAGTCGGAACATCCGCGACTGGAGGAGTCTATTGAAGCAGAGTATGGCGGGCACGGACCACAGACGGAACACTCGACTCGGCGCGGACCGATTAGGGAACGCCCAGCTCTTTTCAGGCATAAATACTGGACTCGATCGACCCCAGGACCAGTCTCAGGCAGCACCTGAGGAAGACAGCGAGGCACGCTGTTGAAATATCGTGCGAGAACGACGCGTACATCCGGCTGCATTCTCGAATATCCAAGATGTCAACAGATCGCCGGGAAAGCATGAATTACATGCGTGGGATAGAATGAAAAGGGCTGTTTATGGACAACGTGACCCATCAATCGCTCTTAGGGGTCAACGCCGTTGAGGCGTGGGACAACCTGGACCAATAGAGTCTTGAACTTGTGGATAGTATACTACGACGAATACAGCCATGCATCAATGCAATGCGATTGGGTATCAGAGGTACCGGTGTGTGCAGGAATTTGGACCACCACCTCGGAAGGTCTCCCTGTATGGTGGTACAACATGCAATGTGTGGTTTTCATGAACAATACAAAGGGCAGAAATGATGTTTACATTGATCTCTGTTTCAATTTTCCATACAGGTTCCAGAACTCTCGGAACCGAGGTGATGCAAAACATTTTTTGAAGTGTGTATATGTTTCAAAATCTTACTACAAGTCGATGCTGTTGAGCTGGTTCTATGTTTATTGCGGACACCTGTTTCCTTGCCGTTTGCTATTATCCAGTCTGTAGGCATGCATCTTTCGTCGAGTGAGATTGCTTAAAACGGAGTTATATCATGTGTCTATTCTGAAAGGAATTTAATTCGTATATAATCTGGAACAAAAGACTTTCCTCTATTGCATGAGCTGAACTGCTTGTCTTACGTTTGCATTTATTCTCAGTTTGCCAGTATGTATGAAGGCGGGGTGAAAAATAATGCCTCTGAATTTTTTAATCTGTTCTCAGTATCGGTTGAGGCATTATGTGTCGTGCGTATTACTCGATAGACTTCACCGCTTCGCTGACGCAAGCTGCAGCCTTATACCTGTAGGAGGCACCGAATTGTAGCGTGTAATGCGGCGGTGTGTAAAGGAACTATGTAACAATGGGTGCGAGATCCTCAGAAAAACGAAAGCATGAATTCATCCGCACATGAAGAACCCTCTTTTTCAGCATGAAAATGCCAGACTACACATTGGGCTCACTGTCATCTATCACCCTGCATTCAGTCCTGAATTGGCTGCATTCGATTTTCATCTGTTTCCTAAACAGAAACAACACCTTCGAGGACTTCACTTCGATAGTGATGAAGCGGTGCAAGAACAGTTGAGGCTGTAGGTACATCAACAAAATCAAACATCCTACAGTGATAGTATCGACATCTGTATCTAAATCTCCATGGATACTTTGCAAATCACACGTAAGTGCCCGGCAGAGCGTTCATCGAAACTAGTTTGTTGTTGAGAGAAATGCGTTCGTCGCCAGGGTGATTACTCTGAGAAATAAATATCTAGACGTCAACGATATGGATGTATGTTGCTGATAAAGTTTGTTTCATTTAAAAATAAATTCGGAGGCATTGCTTTTCAGCACGCCCTTGTGTATGTAGAATCTAAATCTACATGGATACTTTGCAAATCACACATAAGTGCCTGGCAGAGGGTTCATCGAACCACCTTCACAATTTTCTATTATTCCAATCTCGTACAGCGCGCGGAAAGAATGAACACCTATATCTTTCCGTAAGAGCTCTGATTTCCCTTATTGTATCGTGGTGATCGTTCCTCCCTATGTAGGTCCGTGTCAACGAAATATTCTTGCATTCAGAGGAGAAAGCTGGTGATTGGAATTTCGTGAGAAGATTCCGTCGCAACGAAAAACGCCTTTCTTTTAACTATTTCCAGCCCAAATCCTGTATCATATCTGTGACACTCTCTCCCATATTTCGCGATAGTACAAAACGTACTGCCTTTCTTTGAACTTTTTCGATGGCACCATGTGCTGACAACTGTGGTCTGACTTATTGACATTACCTTTATGTTTACATCCTCCCTAGCGTTTACATCGTTTTCTCTGCAACGGTAACGTAGTATTAATTAAAGGAAGAAGTTACTTGTTGAAATATAGTCAAGCGGTAACTCCTACATCCCCTCTCACCCATAATATTGAAAAAATCTATCCTATAAGTCACATTTGTATCAGCTGCCGTTCGTCGCTTGGCAAATGTGCATTTGATCGGTTTTCTTAGCGAAAATCGTGTCCGGTAATTCTGTTTCAATTTTCCTGTCGGAGTAACATTACCAATACTACGCCGCAGAGAAGATACCGATTTTCTCTCGGCCGTCATTTTAGCCTATATACGAGAAGTAGTTCTTTGACTTTTGTGCAGGATTTAGAGACAGACTTTCCCTGTGGAAATTATGAAGAACGACTCACATTGAAATTCGAAATAAATTTCTAAATTTCCAGAATCTATTAACTTTTGCCAGCCTCATCCTCTAATTGTAAGACTATACTAAGGACTTATCCGAACGGGACTGAAATGGATGGACGTGATGTACAAGCACAGGTAAACCAATGATCACAATTTCAGAGAAAATGGATGAGTTGTTCAAGAGAAAGAGTTTCACAAATTGAGCAGGTCAAAAACGCGTTGATCCGCCTCTGGCCTTTAAGAAAGCTGTTATTCGATTTAGCATTGGTGGACAGAGTTTTTGGATATCCTCCTGAGGGATATCGTGCCTAATTCCGTCTGACTGGCGCGCTAGATCGTCAAAATCTCGAGATTGTTATCTAAACGTTCTCAACTGGGGGAGAGGTCCGGAGACCGTGTTTGTCAAGGCAGGGTTTGGCAAGCGCGAAGACGAGAGGTAGAAACACTCGCCATGTGCGAGTGGGCATCATCATGCTGGAGAGTAAGCCCAGGATGGCTTCCCATGAAGGGCAACAGAACGGGGCGTAGAACATCGTCGACAAGCAGCTGTGATGTAAGGGTGCATCGGAGAAATGTAGGAATCCACAAGGCAAGAATGACCCTACGACATTTTTTAGAAGATATGTTGAAAAAAGGTAGAGCTACAGCTCTAGCATATCAGGATTTAGATATGTTAACTGGATTACACCCTTGAATATTTTGGAGGTAGCTGATATAAAATATGGGGACTGAACAGTTATCTAGAAGTTAAACACACAAAACGACTGCAGTGAGACAAGTACGTGAAAGGGAAGCAAAACTTCAAAAGGGAGTGAGACACTGTTGTAGCCTATCCCCTATGTTATTCAATCGGTTCGCTGAGCATATTACAAATTAAATCAAGGTGAAATTTGCAAAGGGGATTTCAGTTCAGAGTGAAGAAATAAAAATTTTGAGCTTTGCCGATGACATTGTAATTCCGTCAGATACCCCAAACTACTTGCAAGAGCACTTAAAGGAATGTACGTTGTCTTGGAAAATAGTTTGTAAGGTTAATATCGATAGAAGTAATCAGAGTAATGAAATTAAGTTGAATTAAATCCGGTGGTCATGGCAGAATTGCAATAAGAAAAGAGGCAACAAAAGTTGTTGGCAATTTTTGCTATTTTCGGAATAAAATAACTGACCATGGACGAAATAGAGACGGCACAAATGTAGACTGCCATTGACAATAAAAGAGTGCTTAAGAAGTGAAATTTGTGCACTCAGAGTTTAGCCTTGTACGACAGTGAAAAGTTGACAATTGACAGTTGAGACAAGGACACAATAGAACCTTCTAAAACATGGTGCTATAGGACAACGCTGAAAATTAAATAAGTACATAACGTAATTAGAGAGGAGGTACCGAACTGAAGTGGGTTAGAAAGAAATTTAGCTATGGAAAAATGAACTGGTTTGCACAAGACAAACTAAAGTGGGGAGCTGCATCAAACCAGTGTTCGGACTGGACGACTATTACTACTACTACTACTACTACTACTACAACAGAGTGGGCCAGAAGTTACACAGTCCTACACTCAAAAAATACAGATCACTTATAATGTACACACTCAACTTACGTTTTCTCATAACAAATGCCGGAATTGTTCTCAATTTGCTGCAACGCTACAACACACACCTCAGAACGTTTCTCCCTGTTATCCCCTACTTTGAGTGGTCGCTACACTTATGCTGGATATTTCGTCTTCGATGTGCTTTAGCTGGTCGATTGTGTGAGCATTGCTCTTTTAGACTAATTTGGGGATCTAGGCGGCCACAAGTTACGTTAAAAGATATGTCCTCCATAGAACTCTAGCAACATCGTCATGGTGCGATTAGCCGTGTGCACTGTTGCACCATCTTCCTGCAGCCTACAGCGTCATTCATCAGCTTCTAACAATGCTATGAATTCTATGATGAATGCCTGGTAGCGTTCAGCTGTTATCGTTTTGGAGAAAAACTGGGCCTACGATTCTTTTGCACGAAATTCCACGCCAAATTGCAACTTTCTTGCATGTAACAGGGTCTCACTAGAAACGTGATGGTATTCTGAATTCCAGTATCTGTCGTCCTGGCTGTTTACATAGTGTTTTGAATGTATTGCTACCCCCCACGGGCTGCTTGCACCATATCAGTCGGTTATCAATGCGGCGGAATTACGCACGTTACACGGGATTTTAAGTTTTACTTCATTGGTTTTATGGAGTTCGTATCTACGGGACCTTATATCGTACGTGATGTAATTCAGCCCGACTCACTCAGCAGACATGGTTTGTACTCTTTTACAAGCATGTTTTGGGTGTACTCAATTTTATTATGATAGTCCACCATTGTGGTTTGACTTAATATGGATAACTTCCCGAAAGCTGGGACTCCTTAATTATTCATTTGCGTTATGGAAATATAACCATTATAAACCTGAAGATGCATCTACACGGACGTTAAACTTATAGTTGCGAATAAAAGCACCTTCATGCAGCTGTGTGTCTTTCGGAAATACCTCATCATTCTCGTCTTCTTAATTTTTGTAATTTTTATGATAATTTGAATGGTTATTGAGTGTTGTTATTGTTTACATAGCCACTTCGATAAAACCATGCTTCTTCAGAGTCGAAAACATAATCCAACACCAGAACACTGTTGCGAATGTAGTCTTCTCCCTCGACCAGGTTCTCGACGCTCACACACAATGTGGAACCCTGCCCACTCGTCCCTTATAGGGTGCCTCGGATAGCTAGACAACATACAAGCAAATCATATTAATGGAGTTTATTACAGTGACTGAATTGACTTACAACGAGTTGTCCCAAGCAGTTGGCGACATGCAAATAATGAATGTCCTTTGGTATACAGGGTGAGTCACTGACTATTGCCACAAAGAATAACTCCGAAGTATGATAGGAGCTGAAAAGTTTGTGGGTCAAAAGTTACATGGGACAAGGAGGGCCATAATATGATGGTTTTTTGTTGCTATGTGGTGTCGCGTCAGAGATATGAAGGGCAACTTCGTTTTTTTTTTAATGGGATGCTATAGTTTGGTACTTATTTTCTGATAGCGGCTATCGAGACGAATCAAATTATATCTAACAGTAAGGTCTTTAAAGGTCAACAAAGATAAAAAAGATCGCGTGAATGTCCATTTACAGAAGGTGTTCGAAGCGATGACCATTTGTATCAATACAGTGCTGCAATCTTATCATCATGGATTGAGTGGTATTACTTAACACTTCGGCAGTTATCGAAGCACATGCTATGAAAATTCTCTCTCGCATCTACTCAGGTGTAGTTGGAACGTCTTTATAAACAACGTCTTTTACGAAAACCCACGAGAAAGAATCCAGAGGCGTCAAGTCTGGCGAACGAGCCGGCCACGACATCTGCTCCGCGTCCAATCTAACGATTTGGGAATTGTCTCTGCAACTCATTTCTAGCCACCAGCGAAAAATGTGCCGGACAGCCATCGTGTTGACACTACATTCTTTTCCTTGTTCCTAAAGGTATTTCTTCCAATAACAGACCTAATGTTTCTTGCAGAAATGTGGTGTATTTCCTACCATTAAGATTTCGTTCTATGAAATAGGAGCCTTTAATTCTGTCCTCCAGAATCCCACACCATACATTTACTGACAACGGTTTTTGGTGTAGAACTTACGGCAGCCAACATGAATTTTCAGTTGCCCAATAATGCATGTTATGCAAATTAACATTTCCATGATTCGTGAATGTAGCCTCGTCAGTAAATAAAATCAAATTAATAAATGTGCCATACCTCTGAATCTGAAGTTGAGCCCATTTGCAGAATTCAGCGTGACGCATGCAATCCGTACCAGTTAATTCTTGGTGGAGACTGATATTTTAAGGATGATTTTTATGGCGATGCAGAACACGAACAACACTACTCTGGCTCATGTGAGATTCCCTTGCGATTTGACGCGAACTAACACAAGGATCTCGAACCACAGTGGCAAGAGTTCCAATTTCCGTTTCCTCGTTAGTAATTTTCCTTTGCCGGATATGTTTCCGATGCGTTAAAGATCCAGTTGTTCTGAATTTATCATACACATATTTATATGAACGACTTGTATGGTGAGCATGTTGAGGATATATTTCTGCGTGTAGGTCTCTAGCTCTCACTGAATTTCGTTGACATTCTCCTTAAATGAGAAGTATATAGACTTGTTCTTCGAAGGAATACATCATTCACATTCGCTTGATTCGCCGATACTAGTCTTACAGTTCCTATTAGTGTTTACATTTCAATGACACGTTACATGGATATGCCGTATTCGGTGAATATTTACCCTACTGGCCATTAAAATTGCTACACCAAGAAGAAATGCAGATAATAAACGAGTATTCATTGGACAAATATATTATACTAGAACTGACATGTGGTTACATTTTCAGGCAATTTGGGTGCGTAGATCGTGAGAAATCAGTACCCAGAACAACCACCTCTGGCCGTAATAACGGCCTTGATACTGCTGCGCATTGAGTCAAACAGGGCTTGGATGGCGTGTGCAGGTACAGCTGCCCATGCAGCTTCAACACGATACCACAGTTCATCAAGAGTAGTGACTGGCGTATTGTGACGAGCCAGTTGCTCGGCCACCATTGACCAGACGTTTTCAATTGGTAAGAGATCTGGAGAATGTGCTGGCCAGGGCAGCAGTCGAATATTTTCTGTATCCACAAAGGCCGTACAAGACCTGCAACATGCGGTCGTGCATTATCCTGCTGAAATGTAGGGTTTCTCAGGGATCGAATGAAGGGTAGAGCCACGGGTCGTAACACATCTGAAATGCAACGTCCACTGTTCAAAGTGCCGTCAATGCGAACAAGAGGTGGCCGAGACGTGTAACCAATGGCACCCCATACCGTCACGCCTGGTGATAAGCCAGTATGGCGGTGAATACACGCTTCCAATGTGCGTTCACCGCGATGTCGCCAAACACGGATGCGATCATCATGATGCTGTAAACAGAACCTGGATTCATCCGAAAAAATGACGTTTTGCCATTCGTGCACGCAGGTTCGTCGTTGAGTACACCATCGCAGGCGCTCCTGTCTGTCACGCAGCGTCAATGGTAACTGCAGCCATGGTCGCCGAGCTGATAGTCCGTGCTGCTGCAAACGTCTAACTGTTCGTGCAGATGGTTATTGTCTTGCAAACGTCCCCATCTGTTGACTCAGGGACCGAGACGTGGCTGCACGATCCGTTACAGCCATGCGGACATGATGACTGTCATCTCGACTGCTAGTGATACGAGGTCGTTGGGATCCAGCACGGCGTTCCGATTTACCCTCCTGAACCCACCGATTCCATATTCTGCTAACAGTCATGGGATATCGACCAACGCGAGAAGCAATGTCGCGATACGATAAACCGCAATCGCGATAGGCTACAATCCGACCTTAATCATAGTCGGAAACGCGATGGTACACATTTCTCCTCCTTACACGAGGCATCACAACATTTCACCAGGCAACGCCGGTCAACTGCTGTTTGTGTAGGAGAAATCGGTTGGAAACTTTCGTCATGTAGGCACGTTGTAGGTGTCGCCACCGGCGCCAGCCTTGTGAGAATGCTCTGAAAAGCTAATCATTTGCATATCACAGTATCTTCTTCCTGTCGGTTAAATCTGGCGTCTGTAGCACGTCATCTTGGTGGAGTAGTAATTTTAATGGCCAGTAGTGTACTATTTACATGATATGTGAGAGAGAATTGTCAGAGCATGTGCTTCGGTAAGTGCCGAAGTGATAAGCAATACCACTCAATCCATGATAAGAAGATTGCAGCACTGCATTGAAACAAATGGTCATCAATTCGAACATTTTCTGTAAATGGGCGTTCATGCCATCTTCTTTAACTTCGTTGACCTTACTGTTAGACATAATTGGATTCGTCTCAATAGCCGCTATCAGAAAATAAGTACCTAGATATAGCATCCCATAAAAAAAAAATTACCATCATATCTCTGACACGACACCACCTAGCATAAAGAAACCAACGTCATATTTTACGCCCCGTTGTCCCATGCATCTTTTGTCCCACAAACGTTTCATCTCCTATCATACTTTCGGATTTATTCTAGGTGGAAATGTTTAGTGACTCACCCTGTATACAATGTCCATGGTAGAGTTTATAGGGATCACCAGTCACGGCTCTTCTAGTGTGGCTCTAATAGTGCGACTCTTCTAGCCCTCTCCTAGTGTGCGGTTTCTAGTGTCCCGCCACGGCTAGGCAGTGCATCGCTTTTATTCTCTTCGTGTAGAGGCCGCTCCAGCCGTGGTGACGTCCTAGTCAGCGTACAACTGGCTGCCGTCGTCTCACAGCCCTCTCTGCTCTTGCATTCCTGATCTTCGAGCCGACGCTTGTTGTTACGCCGGAACACACAACACAAATGTGGTGGAGCAGAATATCAGCTTCTAATGGTTCTGTCAATACTCAAGCAGCGCATTCCAGTTTGCTGACACAGCTTTGGGGTGGACGTCCTCGGACAACGTAGCAAGGATGCTCGAATATTTTCCAATGAGGCATCACTTGACACCGAAGGTCGGCCGGAATGGTCATACTTATCACTATTAGTTTTTTCTGAAACGAGCGACTCGGCGTGAAATCATTTATTTGTTAGGCCCCTTGCTTCAGGTAAATCTGTCCTAAGGTCTTCCTGACAGTTTAAGAAAGATTGCGATTTGAAATAACATTCAAGAATAAATAGAAGTTCAGCCTAGGAGAAATGCATCACTGTTAGCACACAGCTAACTCAACACTGTCAAAAAGAGTGGAAAACTGCTTGGATATTATGTGCTATGCGTCTTCTGTAAGGTCTTCCGTTGGAAAAACAAAAAATTTCCGTTGGTAAGGAACTCAATTTTTTTTTAATTTAGGGCTGCATAAATTGTGGATCACCCTGTGCTACTACACGATTTACGGGACACGTTCCTGAAGACAATCAATGTATGTCCGAAATGGTTTTTAACTGAAAGCGTGGTCTGTGACTGATTAGAAGAAATAAACTAACAGCGCAGCAAATTACTCCGGTGTGTGCTCTTCCCCGTGGATAAAGCATGACAGGTGGATATTTCAAGCGTCTACCGACATTCGTGCTTTTTTAGTTTAGGAGACAGTAGAACTTCTGGAGAGCTACCGTCGCCTCCTTGAGGCGGGGCCGTTATGGCTGGGACATCGATCCTGTAAGGCGAGCCCAGAGGACGGGGGACCGGGGACCCGCAGCGAAACCCACACCGCTGAGGACTTACACACACACAAACACACACACACACAAACACACACACACACACACACACACACACAAAGGACTGCCAGCTGGCCTCCGATGCAGCTCGTATACATTGCCGCCGGGCTTGCACGGCCCTGCACCCGTGAGCCTACCAGACTGTGTGCCTGTTGCTGGGGAAATGGATCTCTCTGCCACAGGAAGGCACACTCACATCTCTTCTGTACCCTGTTCGCTACAGGTTTTCTGGGCTTCTGCCGCAGCGCTCCCTACAATACTACATTACTGGCTCCCTTTAATCACAAAAATAACGGTAACACCACCTACCAATCGACATACATTGCTGGATAAAGGTCACCTCTGGACTGCCGTGCATTATGATATTCGGCTATACACGTACCAGTGGTCCAATGGCGGGTCGTGCAAAATTCTACAATATAACAAAAATAAATTATGTATCACTATGTCTACGTGATAGGCACGACTTGATACTGTTGCGATATTACCTTCACATAGGCATTAAGATCAAGTATTTCTTTTTACTATCATTGACCAACTAGGATCACGTTAACAACTTCAGTTTCTCTTCTTCCTTTGTTGTTGTTTCCTATTTTTCCAGTATTCCCTCATTTTCTCCCCATGAAGTCTCTTCCTTTCTGCTGTCCATGTTGTTCGCGATTTTTTATTTCTTCTGCTTTGAACGCCTTCCAAATTTAGTATTTTGTTTTTAAAACGGTTTCTTTCTGTTATTTCTGATTCTTTGATGTTTCTTTAAAGATCTTTTCTTACTTCTGTAATCCACGCTATTGTCGATTTCTTCTTCCAGAAATATAGGAGTATTTGTTTTGTTAGTCTATTTCCATCCATTCGGTAGAGATGTCCAAAAAAGGTTAATCTTCGTTTGGCCATTACTTCAGATATTTTCTCTATATTTTTGTAGATCTCCTCATTACTTCATATTTTCCAACCATCTGCAGTTTTCATTGCACCCATTATTTTTCTAATAATCCTTCTGTCCAGTACCTCTATTTCGTCCAACTTATAGTTCATCGTTAGGCATTCAGATCCAAATAAACATTCTGGTCGTACCACTGTGGTGTAGTGTTTTAGTTTTGTTTTTCTAGATATACATTTCTTGTTATAAATATTTTTGGTCAAATCATATGCTCTTTCCATTTTGTTAATTCATACATCTATTGCAGATGTTTCTAGTCCATTCTGTTGTATAGTTTCTCCAAGATATTTAAATTTATTTCCTCGCTCTATTTTACCTATTTGTGTTTCTATGTATTTTGGTGCATTTTTTATTTGTCGTGAACTTTGTTTTTTCAGCTGAGATTTTGAGATCAGTTCTGTTTGCTAATTTTTCCAGAATGTTTGAGTAACTGCTTCTGCCAGGTTTTCTGAAAATATTGCGAAAACATCCGCAAAAGTCAAGCAGTTTACCTAACTTCCATTTGTTTTCCTTCTCCGAGTTATTCTTTCAATTTTGTGATTTTTTAGCTCCGAATTCCAGATCCTTGCAATTTTTTCTAGAACACAGTTAATGCATTAATATGTCCTAGATTTTTTAATCTTCCTGTATCTCTTGCATTACTGTTCCCGAATAACAAAAATGGAAAGGAAATAAGCGCACTGCGAACATCACACCCCACAGAACGAACTCTTTTCACATACTTTCACACTAAGTTTTCTCGTACACTCGCTTTTTTTTTACCACCACCTGTCGCATTTTGGCTTACAAGGATAGCAATCTTAATTAAAACGAATATATTAATTTTACGTATATAAACTGAACTGTTTAAATGTATTTAAATTTTATAATTAACAGGAATTGTGAGGAATAAAGTAAAATGAAAAACTTAATAGTAGCAGCAGAAATCGGACATGAGCTGACAAATTGGTAGTCGATGCGTTCGTTAACTCCACCACGACACACTGTTCAAAATTTTCTCATACTCGACTCACATCTTTAGACAGCATTTTACCTTTCCCTACGGCCTACCCAGGCGAAATATTCTTAGAACTTGAAGGGGCATCTACATGCTTCTACTCACATAGTTCAGGAGAATCGGTGAACCCTGTCACACGCTCTCCCGTTATTAAATTTAAATTTGGAGTAGGTCTACGTAACTCTTTAACTCTCACTTTCTTTACCAAAGATCTACTGAATTGGCCCTCTTTAGCAGATCTACACAATTCGCCATTTTTCTTGTGCAATACTTCAAACGTACTTTCAAAGAAAAATAGCGCTCTGTTGCTCTCAGTAACATAGCACACTTGGTGCCGGCAAGGATGTTGTCACACCAGAGCATGCGCAGTCGAAAACAGACAGCTACGTCCCTTCTCTGAATTGAGAGTAGTGCGGCTGGCCATAATTTCAGCACACGACACTCGTTTTCGTAACCGTTGAGAGAACGCAACAAACCATGTTCGCAGCGCGGGGTAGCCGTTCGGTCTCAGACGTCTTGTCACGGCCCGCGCGGCTCTCTCCATCGCAGGTTCGAGACCTCCCTCGGACGTGTGTGTGTGTGTGTGTGTGTGTGTGTGTGTGTGTGTTGTCGTTGGTTTAAGTTAGATTAAATAGTGCGTAACCTTAGGGACCGATGACCTCCGCAGTTTGGTCACATAAGACATTACCACAAATTTCCAAGTAAACCATGTTCTCGTCCGTTTCATCTGCATACCAGCACACATTCGAAAAGAAATGGCATGAGTTTAGTGCGATATTTAAAGTGTTCCGCAGCGCATTATCCCACGATCACCGGACGCCACCGGCACATACCAGTGTTCTTTGTCAACACTTTTCATCATCGTTTCGATATCTGTCTTTCGAAGAGGATTTGAGTTATATCGAACTGAGAGATAGCCTAATCATATTTGCTACGTAGTTGGTGGAGGGCGTCCGTGAGCTTATTAAATTTGGCTATAAAGTTCATCAGGCTACCTTCCATTCCTAAGGCTATTGCACGCAGCGACAGTTATATTGACTTGTAAAGAATAGATTTCAGCTATCAGTCGTCCTTTTGAAGTTTTATTGGCAGATCTAGATTTCAGCGAGGAACTAGCCATTCTCAATGCGGTATCATTTTTGATCAATGCATGTACTGCCTGTTGGTCGGGCTTCATCCACAGTTCATTGAATATGTGAGTTCATTGAGTATTCAACAAACTGTGGATGAAGCCCGACCAACAGGCAGTACATGCATTGATCAAAAATGATACCGCATTGAGAATGGCTAGTTTCTAGCTAAAATCTAGATCTGCCAATAAAACTTCAAAAGGACGACTGATAGCTGAAATCTATTATTTACAAGTCTATAAAGTTCATGTCAGTCAATACTCACACAATTTGTCTGTTGTCCATTGTAGTTTCGACTTTCCAGTATTGTCAGTAGCCAGTCATGTTTCTTGTCCGATGGCTGCATCAGACTTTGATAGGTCTGAACATATCCTCGCAGTTATTACTGAAGTTTATTTTCACTCCTATCAAGTTCTGACGCAGCCATGACCCGAGAAACGCTATGGTTGTTGATAATGAAGGGAAGTTGGCATAGTAATAGGAAATAGACAAAAACTGTGAGAGCATCGACTAATATAAATTGATAGACACGAGAGACATTCGTAAATGTAGTTCAGACCTGGCAAATGCAGAACAGCTGAGGTTGAAGGAGAAAGGCATCCTTAGTAAACACGTACCTACTAAAGTAATCAAATATAGTACCACCTGAAGAATGTAGCGAAAATAGGGACTAATACGCTCTTCGTTACACAAGAGGCTGCCGGTAAACTTACAGAGAACAACTTATTACTAAATCGTGCGTCATTAAGTAGGCCCGTTGAAAAGCGTACGTCTCATATGTACCAGCGATGGCGAGGCATGACAGAATCTCTGACCAGAGAGTTGTTTATCGTGACTAGTCTGCGCTTGACTGCGCGAGAGTTCAGTTCAGAGTTGGACGCTGTTGCTTGTTGCACTCAGTCAGTGCTAGTAGCACGCGTGAGACAGTAGTCGTGTGTGATGAGTCGGCGGGCGTCGACATGGGTCTCTGGTCAAGATTCAGGACGAGGTATATTGTTATCAAAGGTAATGAAGCAGCATTGCGCTCAGCCAATAACATCTGTTAACTGTAATTAATTTGTTCAAGAAATGCCCCAATAATAATTTTGTTTTCAAAGCAATCGTTTTTAAGAAAAGAATCATTCCAATTGAAACAATATTTCCTATGCTTTTCCTTCCAGAATCAATTTATCAGGTTAATTATTGCACAGGGCCTAAGGTCAGCGCAGCTGCCCTTATAAAATCTATCAGGTTGATCTTAACGTTAATTCTGTGGGGACTTAACATTTTTTGCACATTTTTATTATCATTGACTTATTACTGTGGGAAGCTAACATTTGGCTCTATTTGCATTTTCATTCAATTCGTATCATTTAAAAATAATTACGGGGATGTTACACTTAGCACGATGTCTATTCTCATTTAAGTATTTTCTTTTATTTTTGCGGGGAGGTTACACCGTGAAACCTGCAACAATTTTCAGATTTGGTATTCCTTCAGGTCTACGTATATATTTCTCACCGTAGTCACCCTGGCAATGAACACATCGGATGATTAAAAAGTCAGTATAAATTTGAAAACTGAATAAATCACCGAATAATGTAGATAGAGAGGTACAAATTGACACACATGCTTGGAATAACATGGGGTTTTATTAGAACCACAAAAATACAAAAGTTCAAAAAATGTCCGACAGATGGCGCTTCATCTGATCAGAATAGCAGTAGTTAGCATAACAAAGTAAGACAAAGCAAAGATGATGATCTTTACAGGAAATGCTCAATATGTCCACAATCATTCCTCAAAAATAGCTGTAGTCGAGGAATAATGTTGTGAACAGCACTGTAAAGCATGTCCAGAGTTATGGTGAGGCATTGGCGTCGGATGTTGTCTTTCAGCATCCCTAGAGATGTCGGTCGATCACGATACACTTGCAACTTCAGGTAACCCCAAAGCCAATGACCGCACGGACTGACGTCTGGGGACCTGGGAGGCCAAGCATGACGAAAGCGGCGGCTGAGCACACGATTACCAAACGACGCGCGCAAGAGATCTTCCACGCGTCCAGCAATACTTTGTTTTTTTTTTTTCTAATAAAACCCCATGCCATTCCAAGCATATGTCAATTTTTACCTCCCTATCTACATTACACCGTGATTTATTAAGTTTTCAAGTTTATGCTGACTTTTTGATCACCCGGTATTTCGCCGCGCGGAGTGGCCGCGGGGTTTGAGGCGCCATGTGAGGGATTGCGCGGCCCCTCTCGCAGAGGTTCGAGTCCTCCTTCGGGCATAGGTGTGTGTATTATTCTTAGCTTAAGTTAGTTCAAGTAGTATGGAAGTCTAGGGACCGACGACCTCAGCAGTTTGGTCCCTTAGGAATTCACACACATTTGAGCATCTTTCTCTGGACGAGAGACCAGTCTGTTGACACCATCACTGTAGAACGTCTGAGTGTGTTGACGCAGCCAGAAACTCAGCTCTACTTGCTACGTTTCATCCCTGTGAAATCGAAGTCCTCGGAGGCGTTTTGGAAACAGATGAAAATTTAATAAAGCCAAGTCGGGACTGTATGGAAGATGATCGACGACAGTGCACCGATCTACATAGCACTGCGTCTTCAGGCCACTACTGGCCCATCGGGACCATCCGACCGCCGTGTCATCCTCAGTTGAGGATGCCGATAGGAGGGGCGTGTGGTCAGCACACCGCTCTCCCGGTCGTTACGATGGTTTTCTTTAACCGTAGCCGCTACTATTCGGTCGAGTAGCTCCTCAATTGGAATCACAAGTCTGAGTGCACCCTGATAAATGGCAACAGATCATGGCGTCCTGGATTGGTCACCCATCCAAGTGCCGGCCACACCCGACAGCGCTCAACTTCGGTGATGTCTTGGGAACCGGTGTATCCACTGCGGCAAGGCCGTTGCCCTGCATCTACATAGATACTCTGTAAATAACATTTAAGTGCATGGCAGAGGGTTCAATGGACCACCTTCAAAATTTGCTCCATTATTCCAGTCTCGAACAGCACGCGGAAAAACTGACATCTGTATCTTTTCGCACGAGCTCTGATTTCCCTTATTTTATTATGTTGATCGTTTCTCTCTATGTAGGTCGGCGTCGACAAATATTTTTGCATTCGGAGGAGGAAGTTGGTGATTGAAATTTCGTGAGAAGATTCCGCCGCAACGAAAAACGCCTTTGTTTGAGTGATGTCCACACCAAGTCCTGCATAACTTGTTGAAAATGTCACAGCGTTCGTGTGTGGTCTGGCGTTTTCATGCTTAAGGAGAGGCTGCTCCAAGTCTGAACGAACTCTTCGAAACTCTACTACGACACGCTTTTTTTCACACACCGACCTGTTGCGTTACACACCGCCATGTTACACGCTATAATTCGGAGCTCTCTGGTGGCAGAAGGCCGCAAATATGTAGACCTGAAGAATAAAGATGTATAATGTTCATAACGCTTGTTTTATTTAAAAAGCTTTATGGCTTCCCACGTAAGAAAATCGTAGGCATTAATTTTCAACACGCACTCTCATTTAGCCTACCTAATCCGAAGGCAGAATCGTACTTTAACACTAAAAGGAGCAATATGTAACACATAAATGATGATCGGAGGAAAATTTTAGCAGAGGAAATTAGAGAAATATTTCAGAATGCAATAATTATGTGAAAGACTGTAGCTCAATTACTGTAAAATTTTAATGTGTATTTTAATAATTACTTGATGTGGAAGATGCATGTATATCACGAAGTAACAGGCACGTTTCTGAAACTTCCTGGCAAACTAAAACTGTGTGCCGGACCGAGTCTCGAACTCGGGACCTTTGCCTTTCGCGGGCAAGTGCTCTACCACCTGAGGTACCCAAGCAGGACTCACGCCCCGTCCTCACAGCTTTACTTCTGCCACTACCTCGTCTCCTACCATCCAAACTTTACACAAGCTCAAATGGTAGAGCACTTGCCAGCGAAAGGCAAAGGTCTCGCGTTCGAGTCTCGCTCCGGCACACACTTTTAATCTGCCAGGAAGTTTCATATCAGCGCACACTCCACTGCAGAGTGAAAATCTCATTCTGCAGGCACGTTTCTCTTCATTAAAATAAAGAAAAACTTCAAATCTATTGAAGCAGAACACTGGAAGTTTCTAGACTGATAAATAAAAAGTGGTGACAGAACACTCAGTTAATAAATAAGTGTCCTTCATTCACGCTCTTGTCCAACTATACTATACTATACTATGTGCCTACAACTCACGGGACATTCATGAGCGGAATGAACACATATAGTGTCAAAAGTCTGAAATTCATCTGAAACTGGCTTCATAACAGACACACCGGCCACGTACGTTAATGCGGACCTCGTATCGAGCACTTTGCTAGTTACCTCTGTAGTCCGTTGCATCTACTGTCTTGCAGCTCATGAATAGTTAGCAGACCCGGGAACAGCGTTAACTTGGACCCAGCTGCAGTTCTCTGTGGGACCGATGTCCAGAGGCTCCCTTCTGCACCTGTTGTGCTCCTCCAGCCCTCAGGGTCTTTCACAGCATGCTGCGTAACGGACGTATCGCGTAGCTTGGCTCACCTTGCTCCCTAATGAGGCTCTAGAGGGCTGTAATTGGGCCACGCCTGTCAATCGCAGGGCCTCGCCCCCTGGTAATCGGTCTCCTTATTGGGATAGTCACGTGGGTGTATCAGCCATCCGTGGACAGCCACAGATGGTCCCCCGTGTATAGCTGTGCTGCTCTCTTGATTCCTGTTCGATTCCGACATCCCATACCCTCGATGAACTTCTTTGTACATAAGTCAGTATTTGACTCCCCATACACATTTTCCCCTACGCTGCTTATGCTGCTGCAAAGTAAAGACTACCTGTTATTCATAAACACGAAATTCCTTTTCCCCTTAACTCCTTCGTTTCTGAATGCCTCATCACCTCTCACTGAATATTTGCCACACACTCATCTGACCACTCATTCACTGTAGCATTTCTTTATTTCAGACGTCTGACCATTTAATTTCAGTAAACACATTGTTGCAAACAGTCGAATGGTTTTTTCCTCTGATCTGATTTTCTTTACAGTCCAATTATGCAAGTAACTAAAATCAGAATCTTAGAAAGAATATCGCACTAAAGGGTCGCTGCACTTTCGTCAATGTCCGTTCGAATATCCCACTCTTATTCGCTTTTCATGGGTTTCATGTTACAAGTCAGTTTTCTACGTTTCTGATTTATACGTTTTAAAGTCTCGTCGACATCGGGGTCATTGGTGACGGGGAAAGGATTCGGTAATTTCTTTAAAAAAAAAGTTAACAGAGTTGCGAGGACGATACAAATCCTGGCCCAAAGTCTCAACTCCATATTAAGGAATTTATTGGAGAATGAGGAAGCTCATATGAAACAGGAAAAATTAACCAGCTCAAAATGAGCACCAAAGATAACGCCGATAATTTTAAGTACCCAATTGCAGAGACAGAGATAAATCAGGCGTTTGATACAGTTTCCGCCTTTCATGGAAAACACCGTTTTTTCTTGTTACGCACACGTGTTACAACACCTCTGTGCCATCATCGGTGGGTTTTGTTTATTGGCCAACTTGATTTTACATTACATGGTTTTACAGGGCCATGTGTACGGTGTCCAGCTCCGATAGCTTTACACGACGAACATCCTGTTCACTGCGTTTTGCGAATTGAAAAGGTGATTGCAAAACTGAAGATACTCAGTGTACATTCAACGTGTGTGCAGCGACCTCTGAACGACAAAGGAGGAACAGCTACAACAAAAAATGACGAGCTGTCAGTGCGGGACACCGTACACATGGTCCTGCAAAACCGTATCATTTAAAACCAAGTTTTCCAGTAAACAAAACCCACTGGTAACGGCACAGACGTGCTGAAACGTATTTCGGTAACAAGACGAGACAATGTTTTGCATAGATGTTTTGCATCCATTAATTTTAACTGCAATCACGGAAGAAATACAAGAGTTGCAAATCCAAAAGATGAATAATTCAGGCGCTATTCATAAACATTTTAACAAACATTTCAAAGCAAACAAATCTTGAAACTTCTGCAGAGTAGTGAATTTCCGATACTAGAAATACCTTCCCAACTATTTCTAGTCGGCAACACCTCCGCCACACTCCCACCTCGTCGGAATTTGGCTGGAGACAACAGAGCTCTAGGCCACACAACATCACTCTCGCAAATAGAGAATTAAAGATGAAAGGAACAAATACGAAGACCATGTCGGGCTTAAAGGAGGCTGCTACCACATTGTTTGAAGTAGACGAAATCAGTAAATAATGAAACTATAAAGACAGTTTGCTGAAAAGTTGAAGATTGACGTTCTTCATATTTCCTTGATGATAGCAACGTTGTGTGACGTTCGTGTGGCATTCGTTACTCGTTATATACAAAGGAAATTACATATATATTTTATATATTTTTATTTTTTAATTTACCAGCATGCTTCTTTCTCTCAGGGATACTGTCTTCTCGTAACACTTTTACTTACGTGCGTAAGTAAATATGAATCGGGTTCTTGAAGGACCTCAGTTACTCATGTACCAACTTTAGATTTTGAACGTGATGACTAAAATATAGTTGCCGTTAACTGAATTGAATGTAATTTTGTTAATTTCTATTTATTGATTGCAAAGCAAGGCTTGAGAGAATTTCGGTTGTTGCCGTGGAGCGGCCAAGATAAAACTTACTGAACTCATGGAATCTATAGTTTAAAAACATGAACTTTAATGTAAATCAATTATCTGTTGCAATTTGAAAAGGTTCTTATGACGAAATCTCTCACATTTACAGTTACTGTTAACACTGAAAAATAAATTAATACTTCGGAGCGTAATGGTCGACCAGAGGCTGCATAGGAAGATGAGCATCTCGCAGCGCAAATTAGTGAAAAATGCTTATTAAAAACAGTTAGCCACTGCGAGCATTTGAGGTGACAACTATTACAAAGAAATTCATTTTTTAATAATAACAATAATAATAATAATAATAAATTTAAGCCCAAATACGAATAACTTACATAAAATATGTGTAGCCGCTCAATGGCTGCCTTCCGTACAGCCAAACAAAACAGGTGTGTACCACAAAATACGTCCTTCCTCCTCGGCCGTACAATCGCGTCTCTTGATCCTTTTTTGTTTTCATAGACATTAAATAAAGATGCTATCGCTGCATATCAGTTGTTTCAAGAACGTTAACTATATCTTTTACACTAATTATATTCATAAAAATACGTAAACTACGATTTACAACCCCTAAAAATGTCAATATTTATGTGACGTACCGTCACAGTTGATAAAAGGGGAAGTTCAGGGAAAACCGAGACACTGGGATGGCTAGCAGGAATGAGCAACTCATTCTATCATGGAAGGTTTGTTCGGTAACTGCCGGCTAAGTTACAAACTGCATTAGACAATATTAATTGGGGCTCACTTGTGTCACTGCAATGACTTCAATATTCCCGGAATTTGACTGAAAAAGGAACACTCAACTTTCGCTAAGATGTTTTAGCGTATAAACGATTTCCTCAGTTACGGATTAGCTGTACTCTAAGTGCTCTCCGATTAAGCGCTGTTTACCTCTGTTTAGTTTAACAGTGAGAAATGAGCTGTATGCGACGAAATACTGAAAACCGTTTACGCAAGAAGTGTCGCACATCATTTCACTGACTGCAGTCAGCTGGGCAGAACGTGCTGAGCGTAAGCGAGGGGGAATGCAATCGCGTCGACGTTAGCAAAGAGCGGAGAGCATTCGCCTGTTTCGTTCCGGCCGCTTTAATCAGATTAATGAACGTCGAGCAACTTCGCTTACTGCTGACAGAGGCGAAGCGGATCATTTAAATTCTCTCTGCCTCGCGCCATCGGCGCCTCCTAGTGGCCTGGTGGTCTTCAGCAGGGCACCCAGCGTCACAGGCAGTGACAGTGGCTTAGTGGCGCGTCACCACACGAATCAACGTTTCCTACGTGCGATGATGAAACGGGGGGCGGGGGCGCTACTACTGTGCAGGGTTTGTCCAGGGGGAGGCACGGCATATTTGAGAACACTGTCACACGTCTTTTATGGAGGTAACTCGAAACTGCATTGTTTCTATTTATAAATGTAACACAAAGATTTCAGAATATCTGAGTGTGGCGTGCGTACTGTAAGACCTTCGGTACACACACCATCAGATTATTTGACTTGTCGCTCTAACGAAGTAGAGTGTCAGCAATATGTCTCGTGGTCTTATCGTGGCGTGTTTATCTTCTGCCGTTAGGTCAGACGATAGAAATGCCACTTGCACGCTTAGATTAGCAGATTGACGATGACCAACTTTAAACAGAACATGATTAATTTTCACACACATTTATTAAAATAATAAAAAGGATAGACATTACGTAACTTGATTCTGGATGCTGTTTATAATTGACAATCTGAAGTTCCTTTGGTCTTGGTACATTAATCTTATTCTCATATATCTCTGATACTTGACAAAGTGTCTATTCATTTATCTTCATGGCTATGTACAGGAATATGGTAAACTTATTAGGTGCAGACTGAAACTTGACTATAGACTGGTACAGACTAATGCAGACTCGTACAGACTGGTGCAGACAAATGCAGACTAACTAATCAGAGGTCTGTACACTCGTTATAATACCTCGCGCATTCAGGTATCACTGCACGAGTGTGATCCGCGAGGAGAAAAGGTTCTACATTAGCTGTAATCTCATTGGCTGCGTTACATATTAATACGCGGGTCGGCGGAAGCAGAATTTGGTCCATCTCTAAAGCAACGCCATCTCTTAGTGCGGAGACGGACGAGCGCTGCGCCTGCCCTGTTGTGCTTAGTGGGGCGCGCTCTAGTGGGGAAAGTTGTGAACGCACTGACTACGTGGAACTATGTACACAACACTGACGGAGCAACTACCTGTAAGAAATCACTTCAGTTAGGAGACGTCCATTTTTGTCTAAGTATATTTACTGATCAGTCGCTAAACTGTCCATACCTTTTTGAAGGACTGCACGCAGAACCCATTGTACATCGTCTAACAAATAAACCAAAGCACCCACAAGGTGAAGAGGAAACGAAATGAAACTTTGTGGGTTGAGAGGGTACGTGATATTTCACTGACTACAGTAACGATTCGAATACACAGAAAACATAGCAGCAGGGGCCCATTTATCAGTAGGACGTTGCAGCCCTCTGGCCTGGATGTATGCGCCTATTGTCAAAACCGTTACGTGCTTTAGACAAGGCGGCCACAACTCTTTTAACTGGTCGTCATAGTGGATATCCTTGTTTCTGTGATTCGGTTGTGATGTAATGAAACCTATACTGTACCCAAACCTACGCTCAAGGTACCTATGAAAACTCCAAAAAAAATCGTCTAGAAGTTTTGAAGATTAGCTTGTTCAAATACGACAGTTTCAGACAAAACTTTAAATCATTATTGCTTTTCGTGATCCGATTTTGCTGAAACAAAGGCTATATGGTGCCCCAAGCCATGCTCAAGTTATGTGCGAGAACCCCACAAAAATTCGTCTAATAGTTTTGGAAAAGTGTGTTCGAACAGACGAACAGACACGACAGTTTTACAGATTATGTAGAAGATTTATTTAAAAAAATACATACAGCTACATCTTCGGTAATCCCTGCAAGCTCCCAGCAGCCATACAACCACAAACGTCCAGCTTTACATTCGATGGTGCATCGCCTAATGTATGTACCATTATCTGTATCTGCCTGCCTGCTCGCACTAGGCAACGGTAAGATCTTCAAAGAAGTGGTGGCGTTACTTATAATTCTGTTGAGTTGGAATCTACCGATTGGAGCTGATGTTCTAATTGAAAAAGGTGGTTTTTTATTCGAGCGTGGAAGCGGGAAGTCCATTATTAGTCAAAGAAATATCTTGGGGAGAAGAGCATATAACCGCAATTATGTGCTGCATTGGAATACATTAACAAGGAGTTGTACAGTGAGGCTTTATGGAGATTTCCGCAAAAAGTGGATGAAAATACGTTGAGTCGTAAGCAAACTGATAGGGAGATATACAAATCGGGAAATTTGTGTTTCAGAGGAAACAACGTGTGAGGTTAGCTAGCACCCATAAAACATGGAAGCTTAAATTGAAGTTTATGACCGTACATCACATAAATATTGACATTTTTATCGGTTGTCAACCGTAGTTAACGTATTTTATTAATATAATTAGTATAAAAAATACAGTTAATGTTCTTCAAACAACTGATAATGCAGCGATAATTTAAGAGTAATATCTTTATTTAAAATATGTCTATGAAAATAAAAGAGGATCGAAAAGAGACGCGATTGTGCGGCCGAGGAGGAAGGACGTATTTTGTGGTACACACACTGTTTTGTTTCACGATACGGAAGGCAGCCATTGAGCGGCTACACATATTTTATGTGAGTTATTCGGTATACTGCTAGAATAAACTAATTATTGTTATCACAAAATGAGTTTCTTTGTAATAGTTGTCACCTCAAATGCTCGTAGTGGCTATTTTTAATAAGCATTTTTTCAGTAATTTGCGCTGCAGGAAGCTCATCTTCCGATGCAGCCACTGGTCGGCCATTACGCGCCGAAGTATTAATTTATTTTTCAAATAAATTCGATTTTGTTGTAAGAACCTTTTAAAATTGCAACAGATAATTTACGTTAAAGTTCATTTTCTTTAAATTACACAGATTCCATGAGTTCAGTAAGTTTTATCTTGGCCGCTCCACGGCAACAATAGAAATTCTCTCGAGCCTTGCTTTGCAATCAGTCAATAGAAATTAACAAATTTACATTCAATTCAGTTAACGGCAACTATATTTTAGTCATCACGTTCAATATCTAAAGTTGGTACATGATTAACAGCGGCCCTTCTAGAACCCGTTTCGTATTTACTTATACAAGTAAGTAAAAGTGAGAAGAAAAGATAATATCCCTGATCGAAAGAATCATGCCCTAACAAAAGAAAACTTCACCTGATAAATATATATATACAACGTAACAATGGCACCGACGTCTCAAGTTGTTAAGTGTGCAAATTGGAGAACGATATGTGGTTTCGGTCTTGAGGGAGGCCATCAGAGGGAATAAGTAACTGAATCAAGAAAATACACTCCTGGAAATGGAAAAAAGAACACATTGACACCGGTGTGTCAGACCCACCATACTTGCTTCGGACACTGCGAGAGGGCTGTACAAGCAATGATCACACGCACGGCACAGCGGACACACCAGGAACCGCGGTGTTGGCCGTCGAATGGCGCTAGCTGCGCAGCATTTGTGCACCGCCGCCGTCAGTGTCAGCCAGTTTGCCGTGGCATACGGAGCTCCATCGCAGTCTTTAACACTGGTAGCATGCCGCGACAGCGCGGACGTGAACCGTATGTGCAGTTGACGGACTTTGAGCGAGGGCGTATAGTGGGCATGCGGGAGGCCGGGTGGACGTACCGCCGAATTGCTCAACACGTGGGGCGTGAGGTCTCCACAGTACATCGATGTTGTCGCCAGTGGTCGGCGGAAGGTGCACGTGCCCGTCGACCTGGGACCGGACCGCAGCGACGCACGGATGCACGCCAAGACCGTAGGATCCTACGCAGTGCCGTAGGGGACCGCACCGCCACTTCCCAGCAAATTAGGGACACTGTTGCTCCTGGGGTATCGGCGAGGACCATTCGCAACCGTCTCCATGAGGCTGGGCTACGGTCCCGCACACCGTTAGGCCGTCTTCCGCTCACGCCCCAACATCGTGCAGCCCGCCTCCAGTGGTGTCGCGACAGGCGTGAATGGAGGGACGAATGGAGACGTGTCGTCTTCAGCGATGAGAGTCGCTTCTGCCTTGGTGCCAATGATGGTCGTATGCGTGTTTGGCGCCGTGCAGGTGAGCGCCACAATCAGGACTGCATACGACCGAGGCACACAGGGCCAACACCCGGCATCATGGTGTGGGGAGCGATCTCCTACACTGGCCGTACACCACTGGTGATCGTCGAGGGGACACTGAATAGTGCACGGCACATCCAAACCGTCATCGAACCCATCGTTCTACCATTCCTAGACCGGCAAGGGAACTTGCTGTTCCAACAGGACAATGCACGTCCGCATGTATCCCGTGCCACCCAACGTGCTCTAGAAGGTGTAAGTCAACTACCCTGGCCAGCAAGATCTCCGGATCTGCCCCCCATTGAGCATGTTTGGGACTGGATGAAGCGTCGTCTCACGCGGTCTGCACGTCCAGCACGAACGCTGGTCCAACTGAGGCGCCAGGTGGAAATGGCATGGCAAGCCGTTCCACAGGACTACATCCAGCATCTCTACGATCGTCTCCATGGGAGAATAGCAGCCTGCATTGCTGCGAAAGGTGGATATACACTGTACTAGTGCCGACATTGTGCATGCTCTGTTGCCTGTGTCTATGTGCCTGTGGTTCTGTCAGTGTGATCATGTGATGTATCTGACCCCAGGAATGTGTCAATAAAGTTTCCCCTTCCTGGGACAATGAATTCACGGTGTTCTTATTTCAATTTCCAGGAGTGTAATAAAGGCTGAGGGAGTTCCATGTAGACAGAGGCATATTTTCGTGTCCACCCGCAAAATTTTAAGGTTTTTCTAACACAGATTTACGAGCGAAAGGTTAAAAGAAGAACATATGCCATACCCCGTCAGTTAGCCGCAAGTAAAGAGAAGCCTCAGAGGACATGAAGTTGTCGAACGCGTGGGAAAAATGTATTGTGATATCACGGATCGATGAACACCAAAACTATGCTGATTACTTAAATGAAATTTTTTGTCAGTCCCCACAATTATTAACTACTCTATGTACAAAATTAATTAAGAATCGCGTAAGAAGGTGAAAGAACTTCAGTTACACAACTTCATTCAATATCAAAAATGTGCAAGTGTCACCCATACAATCAAGGATTTATAAACTTCACATAACACTGTTTCATTTCTTTTGATGTTCAAAATATGGTTACCAACTATCTTTTAAAGAGGTTAGGTAGGTATTATAAAGAACAATCATTTAACGATCTGACAAAGCTTCGTAACTGGAAGAAATGAATGTGTAATACTGCCATTTTCATTAATAAATATTATTATCAGAAAGAATGTTTACCAACTGGCAATAGCCTGGCTGCCAAAAGATACCCTCCTTTCTTTTAATGCTGAATTAGAGGATTAGTTCATAGCAATATCCAGTCCTTACGGCTTCCTCTATTCATCATCTTCATCATCTTCTGTATAGGAATTTCAGCAGGTATCTTTTATAATTTGCTCCATGTACTTCAATCGTGTTGTTCCTCTAGATATCTTTTCCTATCACATTTCCGTCTATTACTGATTTTGGGAGCATCTCATATCTCAATACACGACTTATAATTTGAACTCTTATTTTTACACTAGTGATGCATGAACTCCTGTTCGCCTTCATTCTTACGGATTTCGCCATTCGTTTTCTAATTATTCCGATCTATCTTCAGGATACACCTGTAACACTGTGGTTTAAAAGAAGTCAGACCTTTCGTTTCTCCAGTTTCCGATGTTATTTACTCAGTCATACAATGCCATAATCCAAACGTACACCTTCAGGAGCCTTTTCCTAATTATGTTAACTGAATCTTCCACCGGTTATTGGTTGAACAATATTATAACAAACGAAAAGCGATCGTTTTCTTTTGTTCGATAGCATTACTTTTATTCTGTTAACCGGTTTATGTCTTACAAGGCCATCTTCACACGTTTACTTTTCCTAATTTGCAGGCTGTTACCGCTTTGAGGTTAATATATTCCTCTTAATGAAGACACTTTTTGCTTGGAAGCCTCCTTCTTGCTTCTTTGCTTCTTCCATCTCCTTTGATATTGCGTCCTAAACAAGTGAATGAGTCAGCTTGTTGCACTAGCTTGTCACATACGTGAACTCAGGAATTGACTTGCCCACCTTTGTTCACAAACCATCACCTTGTTTCATAATCTTTTATTTTCACGTTGCATAGCTTTATCCATTTTTTTCGAAAAGCCCTGAAGATCTTCTTCACTAAAACATCTATGTCATCAGTGTATATTTCTGTAATATAGTACATAAACATTTTGAAAGAGGTAATGGGTAGTCCTCAGCAAGGCAAAGATTACTACGCTTGCACTCATGTGACGACGAGTATTTGAGAAGGCTGTAATCAGCATTATAGAAGTATGTAAATGATCATCAGTAAATAAAAATCTATGACCCCTAGAGTATATGGATCACCTATATTATGTAAAGGTGGTATTCTAGTATACCCAGTATTGCCATCTCTTTCTGTTCCCTGTTACTTGTTAGAAAGTAAGCTAGATGTTACCATTAGAACGAAACCCAGTTTCAAAATTAAGAAATTCGATAACTCTTGTTGATAATCCCACCCAATTCTAAACTAATATCGTTTGAATTAACTAGCGTCCGTTGATTGTTTAAACATATATAAACAGATCTTTTGCACAAATCCGAAGTAAATCCTTTACAATCATATGACAATCGCCGCTACTCAAATGTGTGTAACATAAAACTGTTTGCAGTTTCAGAAGAGATGTTCCAGTTGCTGTATGGCCTAGCTAGCTGTTCCGCCCTTAGTCCAACACCATCTTAATTTTTTACGGACAGCTTCGACGAAGTTTTCTTACACAAAGAGCCTCTAAACTGCAAAATAGGTACTGGTTTAGTTATTTGGATGATGTGCTGTGTTTATGCACTGGTACCCCTAGACCAGGTGTTCCCCACAAAATTTTTTCGAGGAACCCCTCATCAAGCATGACTGGTACCTTGTCATATCACAGTATCAAGTACCTAAAAAAGCCAAATTGTCTTTTTATACGTTTTCTATTTTTGGTACTTAGAAAAAACATTGACATATTCATTATTGAATACATATTGAGCGGCCAAAACAAAAGTTCTGTTATCATACGAAACATATATTATATATATTTTTATTCTAATAGCATCTTGCGGACCCCTATGGCATAGCTCGGGGGTGGGGGGTCCGCGGACCACCTGTTGGGAACCACTGTCCTAGACAGATACACTACTATGGCATTTAAACTCTCAACTTAAGAAATTCAGTTCATATAGAAGCTGGCAGGCTGTTATACAAATTTCTTGGCCCTTAATATAGGTATTAGTACAAGGAGATGGATATTTAGCACTAGCTCCTACCTACAGCTATGCTCACATATCAGTAGCATTGTAACTATGAACGATCCTGAGTAAGCAAGCTACTGCATGTGCAATGACATCAACTGCCCTCACATTTTCTTTTTTTTTTTTTTTTTTTTTTTTTGTTTGTGGTTTTAGGGCGCAAAACTTCTATGGTCATTAGCGCCCAGCCCGTGACGTAGAAAACAGGGAAAAAACGAAATTTAAAATCAGCAGCAATGGGAACAAAGTCATAAAATTTGAGAAACTAAAGGCAGAAGGAATGCTTAAAAATCCACTATAGAAAGGGGTTGGTTGTCCCAAAAAAAAAAATTTCAAATGACTGACGTCATTTCACTGTCACTAATAAACTGGAGAACGCGGTCGGCTGAGCGCGTGTCATCTGCTAAAATCGACGATAGATCAGGCGATAGTTGTAGACGAGAGCGTAACGGATTAAAATAGGGGCATTCAATTAAAAGGTGTCTGACCGTCCACGGCTGAGAGCATTGGGGACAGAGTGGGGGAGGATCACCGCTTAAAAGATGTCGATGACTAAAAAGACAGTGCCCTATCCGGAGTCTAGCTACAATTACCTCCTCCCGACGACACGTTCGGGAGGAAGAGGTCCATGCGCAAGGAAGGGCTTTCACTTCCCGCAATTTATTATGGGGAAGTGTTGACCAATGCGCATGCCATAAATGAGCAACTTGGCGACATAAACCGCTCCGTAGATCGGTAAACGGAAGAGACTGAATAGCTGGCGGAGGAAGAGAGACTGCAGCCTTGGCCGCTATATCGGCCGCCTCATTTCCACAGATACCAGCGTGTCCTGGGAGCCAGAGGAACGCCACCGAGACGCCCCCCAGGTGGAGCAAGCGCAGACAGTCCTGAATCCGGTGGACCAGAGGGTGCACAGGGTAAAGAGCTTGGAGACTTAGGAGAGAGCTGAGAGAATCTGAGCAGATTACGTACTGTATCCGCTGATGGCGGCGGATGTAGTGGACAGCCTGGAGAACAGCGTAAAGCTCCGCAGTATAAACCGAACACTGGTCGGGAAGCCGAAAGTGATTTGGGGTGTCGCCAACAATATAGGCACTCCCTACACCTAACAATGTTTTCGAGCCATCGGTGTAAATAAATGTGGCTTCCGTCATTTGTGCACATAGAGCAGCAAATGCCCGACGTTAAACAAGTGTAGGGGTACCATCCTTGGGAAATTGACATAGGTCTCTGAGCAAGTCGATCCGGGGACGGAGCCAAGGCGGTGCTGTACCCCAAGTTGTCAAGAAGGTTTTAGGAAAGCGGAAGGAAAGAGAATGGAGCAGTTGACGGAAGCGGACTCCCGGGGGTAGTAGGGAGGAGGAGCGGCCTGCATACCCGACATCAAGGGAGGCGTCGAAAAAAAGGTCATGGGCTGGATTAGCAGGCATGGAAGACAGATGGCTAGCATAACGACTCAGAAGGACTGCCCGCCGATTGGATAGCGGAGGTCCAGCAGTCTCAGCATAAAGGCTTTCCACAGGGCTGGTGTAAAAAGCTCCAGACACTAAACGTAATCCACGGTGGTGGATAGAGTCGAGACGCCGAAGAATAGACGGCCGAGCAGAGGAGTAGACTATGCTTCCATAATCCAATTTCGAGCGCACTAAGGCGCGATAGAGGCGGAGAAGGACCACTCGGTCCGCTCCCCAAGAGGTGCCATTCAGGACACGGAGGGTGTTAAGGGAACGCAGACAGCGAGCCGAAAGATAGGAAACGTTGGAGGACCAGCACAGTTTTCTGTCAAACATAAGACCCAAGAATTTAGCGACGTCGGAAAACGGAAGGTTGACAGGACCTAGATGTAACGAGGGCGGAAGAAACTCCTTACGTCGCCAAAAATTAACACAAACGGTCTTACTGGGTGAGAAACGGAAGCCGGTTTCGATGCTCCACGAGTGGAGGCGATCGAGACATCCTTGAAGACGTCGTTCAAGAAGGCTGGTCCGTTGAGAGCTGTAGTAGATCGCAAAATCGTCCACAAAGAGGGAGCCCGAGACATCAGGAAGGAGACAATCCATAATTGGATTAATGGCGATGGCAAACAGTACAACACTCAGCACGGAGCCCTGGGGTACCCCGTTTTCTTGGGAGAAAGTACGGGATAGAGTAGTGTTCACCCGCACCCTAAATGTGCGCTCTGCCATAAATTCGCGAAGAAAAAGGGGTAGCCGGCCTCGAAAGCCCCAAGAGAACAGTGTGCGGAGGATGCCTGTCCTCCAACAGGTATCGTATGCTCTCTCCATATCAAAAAATATTGCTACCGTTTGGCGTTTCCGGAGGAAATTGTTCATGATATAAGTGGAGAGAGCAACAAGATGGTCAACGGCCGAACGATGTTGTCGGAATCCGCATTGCGCTGGTGTTAAAAGACTGCGGGATTCCAGCCACCAAGCTAAACGGTAATTCACCATACGCTCCAAAACCTTACAGACACTACTTGTGAGAGAAATGGGGCGATAGCTAGAGGGGAGATGTTTGTCCTTTCCAGGTTTCGGAACGGGAACGACAATAGCTTCCCGCCATCGCCTGGGAAAGGTACTGTCGGTCCAAATTCGATTATAAAGGCGAAGGAGGTAGCGCAGGCTATGAGTTGATAAATGCAGCAACATTTGGACATGGATACCATCCGGTCCTGGGGCGGAGGAGCGAGAAGGAGAGAGTGCATGTTGGAGTTCGCGCATGGAGAAAACAGTATTGTAGCTTTCGCGATTTTGAGAGGAGAAACCAAGATGTCGCCCTTTCGCTGCACGTTTCTTCGGGAGAAACGCTGGCGGGTAATTTGGAGAGCTCGAAATCTCAGCAAAGTTCTGACCCAATGAGTTAGATATTGCGACGGGGTCCACTAAGGTATCATGCGCGACAGTGAGCCCAGAGACCGGGGAGAAACTAGGCGCGCCTGAGAACCGTCGAAGCCGACTCCAAACTTCCGAGGAGGGAGTGAAGGTGTTAAATGAGCTAATAAAGAATTGCCAGCTTGCTTTCTTGCTATCGCGGATGACGCGACGGCGTCGCGCACGGAGCTGCTTATATCGGATACAGTTGGCCAAAGTGGGATGAACACGGAAAATGCGAAGAGCACGTCGCCGCTCACGTATTGCGTCACGGCATGCCTCGTTCCACCAAGGAACTGGGGGGCGCCGGGGCAATTCGGAGGTGCGTGGTATTGAACGTTCCGCAGCTGTGAGAATAACGTCGGTAAAATGTGTGACCTCATCGTCGACGCTGGGAAAGCGACGGTCATCGAATGTCGCTAGAGACGAAAAAAGTGTCCAATCGGCTTGGGCAAACTTCCAGCGTCGCGAGCGCATATATGGCAGTTGAGGCTGCAGTCGAAGAACACATGGAAAGTGGTCACTCGAGTGTGTATCATCAAGGGCGAACCATTCGAAGCGCCGAGCTAGCGGAACAGTACCGACCGCAAGGTCCAAATGAGATAAATTTGCCGTGGAGGCAGACAAAAATGTGGGGACCCCAGTGTTGAGGCAGACTAGATCCGCTTGGTGGAAGACGTCTAGCAATAGTGAGCCACGTGGACAAAGATGTGGAGATCCCCAAAGCGGGTGGTGGGCATTGAAGTCCCCAACCAGCAAATAGGGGGGTGGAAGCTGATCAAGAAGATGAAGGAGATCAGCTCGTGCCATTGGTGTAGACGATGGAATGTATACCGTACATAGAGAGAACGTGTATCCAGAAAGGGAAAGACGGACGGCGACAGCGTGGAAGGTACTGTTTAAGGGGATTGGGTGATAATGGAGAGTATCATGGAGCAGAATCATGAGTCCTCCATGGGCTGGAGTGCCTTCAACAGAGGGGAGGTCATATCGGATGGACTGAAAATGAGGGAGAACAAAGCGGTCATGGGGACGCAGCTTTGTTTCCTGAAGACAGAAGATGACCGGCGAGTAGAATCGTAATAGGATCGACAATTCATCCCGATTGGCGCGAATGCCGCGGATATTCCAGTGGATAATGGACATAGGGTGAACAGAAAATGGAGAAACGTGACCAAGGGTGCTGTCAACTCAACGACTGCTCAGAGCTTGCGACCGACAGCATGGAATGGCATTCAGTCGAAGGCAGAAGATCCTGATCCATAGGTTGGTCAGGAGCAGCTCCTGCCACCAACGATCGGCCAGTTGACCGGCCACCAGCAGTGCGCCTCGGCGACACAGAAGATGGCCGAGGGCGATTTCCGCCAGGTGGTGCTGTAGTTGGGACACGCCTTGGCGGAGAAGGAGAGGAACTGTGTTTCTTCGTAGCCTTCTTGGAGGTATGATGTTTAGATGAAGGAGGAACCGATGGTTGTGAAGTTGCGGTACGTAAAAACTCTTCACGAGAATGCTCTTTTTTCGAAGACTTGGCGTCTGACTTTTGGGCTCGAGATTTAGCAGAACCCGACGAGGGGTGAGCCATAGAGTGGGCAGGCGAAAGTGGTGAGGTTGAACGGGCGATCTTTGCGCTGGCCGATCTGACGACCGTGGTACTAAAAGTGAGGTCGCAAGTCTGCGTGGCCGCCTCCTTTGTTGGCCGAGGAGAAGCAAGGACAGTGCTGTATTTTCCTTTCTGAGGCACGGTGGGCTGTCGACTGGCGAGTAACTTTCGAGCAGCAAAGGTCGACACCTTTTCCTTCACTCTTATTTCCTGGATGAGCTTTTCATCCTTAAAAACGGGGCAATCTCGAGAGGAAGCAGCGTGGTCACCCATACAGTTGATGCAGTGAGGGGATGGAGGTGGACAAGCACCCTCATGGGCATCCTTGCCACACGTAACACATTTGGCCAGATTGGAACAGGACTGGCTGGTGTGATTGAACCGCTGACATCGATAGCAACGCGTAGGGTTTGGGACATAAGGGCGAACGGAAATTATCTCATAGCCTGCTTTGATTTTTGATGGGAGTTGAACTTTGTCAAATGTCAAGAACACAGTGCGGGTTGGAATGATGTTCGAGTCAACCCTTTTCATAACCCGATGAACAGCGGTGACGCCCTGGTCAGACAGGTAGTGCTGAATTTCTTCGTCAGAAAATCCATCGAGGGAGTGTGTATGAACGACTCCACGCGAGGAATTTAAGGTACGGTGCGGTTCCACCCGGACAGGGAAGGTGTGGAGCAGAGAAGTACACAGCAATTTTTGAGCCTGGAGGGCACTGTGTGTTTCTAACAACAGGGTACCATTCCGTAATCTGGAACAAGACTTTACAGGACCCGCAATTGCGTCGACACCTTTCTGAATAATGAAAGGGTTGGCCGTGGAAAAGTCGTGACCTTCGTCAGACCGAGAAACAACAAGGAACTGTGGCAACGATGGAAGAACCGTCTGTGGCTGAGACTCGGTGAACTTACGTTTGTGAGCAGACATAGTGGAAGGTGAGGAAACCATTGCGGAAGAATCCCCCATGATTACCGGCGTCTCCGATGGCACGCTCCTCCCTTGTGGGGGCCCTCACCGAGGGCACACCCGCCTTAGGTGATTGTTCACACCTCAGGTCACACCTCTCGACAAACGGACGGAGGGACCAATCGGCACTTTCGGAAGGTATCAGCTCGGGTAATCACCCCTCCCTGGGCCTGGCCGTTACCAGGGGGTACGTACGTGTCCTACCTGTCTACCCGGGGCGGGGAATTACGCGTTACCCCGTCACCGGCTACGCATGGAAGTGCGTGGGCCGGCCTTCAGACACGCACAGGGAGGAAAAAAGAGAAAGGGAAAGGAAAGAAAAGGGGGTCTCAAACGCCGCAGCGGAGAAAAGGGCAAGGAGAATAGGGAAGGAAAAGAGAAGGACAGAGGAAGGACGAGGACTTGCAAGTGTAAAAGCAAGGAATTTGGGACAGTTTCGAGCGTCCGTCTCCAGACGTAGGCACAAACCATACTCCCAGGGGGGGAGAAAGGGAAGGAAAGAGACAGAGGTGAGGGGGGGGGGGGCGAAGATGGAGGACGGGGAGGGATGCGGAAAGGGAAGGGAAGGTATGCAGCCCGGAAAGGAAGGAGGGCCACATTAGCTCGGGGTCCCGTGCTCGCTACGCACGTGTCCACAAAAGAGTTGTGGACCCCCTGGGGGGCTGCCCTCACATGTCTGCGTGTTTGGATAATCATGGCGCGTGATGTGCTTCCCGCTCTCCCTCCCGCAAAGCTGTTACAACGCACGATGCATCGGCATCGCAGTGTTGCTGTCTAGCGGTCCAGACAGAGGGCTGCAGGCAGGAGCGTGCATATATGCCTCTATACATCATACTATTAATACATTATACAACAAAAAGTGTAGAAACACGGGTTAAACACATTGAAGATATTATAAGCAATGTATTCGTTACTTTAAATCGCAGCACGTATAATTTATCAACCAATAAAAGCATTTTCAAATATATGACAAAATTCAAAAGTGAAAGAGCAAATAGCTGTTTCAAAGCATAAATATTGTTCCTTAATTCGCGTAATATTCTCCAAATCAGTAAGTATCCTGTACTACACACTTTCTAAAGTTGCCTACGTTCTTCCTCGTGGTTCAAGCTATCTCCATACCAAATTTTGTATAAACATATTTGTACACATGTCTAGCAAATTTAGAGCTGCAGCTCAGTTTTTACGCAACTCAGTGTTTATGAGGTCATATCTCCTGAACTATGTGCCGTACCATGATATAATTTTGCAGGTACATCAGTGGCATATGTATACTGTCTGCGAATTGTGCTGCGAATATAATTAATAGCACCGAACTAATAAATTTAAGCGTAATGCATGATTTTTTTGTTTGTTTTGGTTTTGGGGAGCAAAACTGCTATGGTCATTAGCGCCCGGTCCGTGACTTAGGAAACAGTAAAAAACCGAAAATGGAAACCAGCAGCAATGGGAACGAAACTCAAAAAATTGGAGAAACTAAAAGCAGAAGGAAGGCTTAAAAATCCACTACAGAAAGGCGTTGGTTGTCCCCAAAAAAAAGCTTCAAATGACTGACGTCATTTCACTGGCACTAATAAACTCGAGAACGCGATAGGCCGAGCGCGTGTCATCTGCTAAAATTGACGATATATCAGGCGACAGCTGTAGACGGGCGCGTAACGGAGTAAAATAGGGGCACTCAATGAAAAGGTGTCTTACCGTCCACAGCTGAGAGCAGTGGGGACAGAGTGGTGGAGGACCGCCGCTTAAAGGATGTCGATGGCTAAAACGACAGTGACCTATCCGGAGTCGAATTAAAATTACCTCCTCCCGACGACGCGTTCGGGAGGAAGAGGTCCAAGCACAAGGAAGAGCTTTCACGTCCCGCAATTTATTACGGGGAAGTGTCGACCAATGTGCGTGCCATAAAAGAACAACACGACGACATAAAACGCTCCGTAGATCGGCGAAGGGAATCGATTGCTGGCCGAAGAAGAGAGGCTGCAGCCTTGGCCGCCATATCGGCCGCCTCATTTCCACATATACCAACGTGTCCCGGGAGCCAGAGGAACGCCACCGAGACGCCCCCCAGGTGGAGCAAGCGCAGACAGTCCTGAATCCGGTGGACCAGAGGGTGGACAGGGTAAAGAGCTTGGAGACTGAGGAGAGAGCTGAGAGAATCTGAGCAGATAACATACTGTATCCGCTGATGGCGGCGGATGTAGTGGACAGCCTGGAGAATAGCGTAAAGATCCGCGGTATACACCGAACACTGGTCGGGAAGCCGAAATTGATTTGGGGTGTCGCCAACAATATAGGCACTCCCTACACCAAACGATGTTTTTGAGCCATCAGTGTAAATAAATGTGGCTTCCGTCAATTGTGCACATAGAGCGGAAAATGCCCGACGATAAACAAGTGAAGGGGTACCATCCTTGGGAAACTGACAAAGGTCACGGAGCAGGCAGATCCGGGGACGGAGCCAAGGCGGTGCTGTACCCCAAGTTGACAAAAAGGTTTTAGGAAAGCAGAAGGAAAGAGAATGGAGCAGTTGACGGAAGCGGACTCCCGGTGGTAGTAGGGAGGAGGGGTGGCCTGCATACCCTACATAAAAGGAGGCGTCGAAAAAAATGTCATGGGCTGGATTAGCAGGCATGGAAGACAGATGGCTAGCATAACGACTCAGAAGGACTGCTCGCCAATTGGACAGCGGAAGTTCAGCAGTCTCAGCATAAAGGCTTTCCACAGAGCTGGTGTAAAAAGCTCGAGACACTAAACGTAATTCACGGTGGTGGATAGAGTCGAGACGGCGAAGAATAGACGGCCGAGCAGAGGAGTAAACTATGCTTCCATAGTCCAATTTCGAGCGCACTAAGGCGCGATAGAGGCGGAGAAGGACCACTCGGTCCGCTCCCCAGGAGGTACCATTCAGGACACGGAGGGTGTTGAGGGATCGCAGACAGCGAGCCGAAAGATAGGAACCGTGGGAGGACCAGCACAGTTTTCTGTCAAACAAGACCCAAGAATTTAGCGACGTCCGAAAACGAAAGGTTGACAGGTCCTAGATGTAAGGAGGGTGGAAGAAACTACTTACGTCGCCAAAAATTAACACAAACGGTCTTACTGGGAGAAAGCCGGTTTCGATGCTCCAAGAGTAGAGGCGATCGAGACATCCTTGAAGACGTCGTTCAAGAAGGCTGGTCCGTTGAGAGCTGTAGTAGATCGCAAAATCGTCCACAAAGAGGGAGCCCGAGACATCAGGAAGGAGACAATCCATAATAGGATTGATGGCAATGGCAAACAGTACAACACTCAGCATGGAGCCCTGGGGTACCCCGTTTTCTTGGGAGAAAGTACGGGAGACAGTAGTGTTCACCCGCACCCTAAATGTGCGCTCTGCCATAAATTCGCGAAGAAAAAGGGGCAGCCGACCTCGAAAGCCCCAAGAGAACAGTGTGCGGAGGATGCCTGTCCTCCAACAGGTATCGTATGCTCTCTCCAGATCAAAAAATATTGCTACTGTTTGGCGTTTCCGGAGAAATTTGTTCATGATATAAGTGGAGAGAGCAACAAGATGGTCAACTGCAGAACGATGCTTTCGGAATCCGCACTGAGCAGGTGTTAAAAGACTACGGGATTCCAGCCACCACGCTAAACGGTAGTTCACCATACGCTCCAACACCTTACAGACATTACTCGTGAGAGAAATGGGGCGATAGCTAGAGGGGAGATGTTTGTCCTTTCCAGGTTTCGGAACAGGAACGACGATAGCTTCCCGCCATCGTCCGGGAAAAGTACTGTCAGTCCACATTCGATTATAAAAGCGAAGGAGGTAACGCAGACTATGGGTTGATAAACGCAGCAACATTTGGACGTGGATACCATCCGGTCCTGGGGCGGAGGAGCGAGAAGAAGAGAGGGCATGTTGGAGTTCCCGCATGGAGAAAACAGTATTGTAGCTTTCGTGATTTTGAGAGGAGAAAGCAAGATGTCGCACATCCACTGCACGTTTCTTCGGGAGAAACGCTGGCGAGTAAATTGAAGAGCTCGAAATCTCAGCAAAGTGCTGACCCAATGAGTTAGAAATTGCGACGGGGTCCACTAATGTATCATGCGCGGCAGTGAGCCCAGAGACCGGGGAGAAACTAGCCGCGCCTGAGAACCGTCGAAGCCGATCCAAACTTCCGAGGAGGGAGTGAAGGTGTTAAATGAGCTAATAAAGAATTTCCAGCTTGCTTTCTTGCTATCGCGGATGACGCGACGGCATCGCGCACGGAACTGCTTATAGCGGATACAGTTGGCCAAAGTAGGATGGTGGCGGAAAACGCGAAGAGCACGTCGCCGCTCACGTATTGCGTCACGGCACGCCTCGTTCCACCAAGGAACTGGGGGGCGCCGGGGCAATTCGGAGGTGCGAGGTATTGAACGTTCCGCAGCTGTGAGAATAACGTCGGTAATATGTGTGACCTCATCGTCGACGCTGGGAAAGTGACGGTCATCGAATGTCGCTAGAGACGAAAAAAGTGTCCAATCAGCTTGGGCAAACTTCCAGCGTCGCGGGCGCATGTAGGGCAGTTGAGGCTGCAGTCTAAGGACACACGGAAAGTGGTCACTCGAATGTGTATCATCAAGGGCGAACCATTCGAAGTGCCGAGCTAGCGGAACAGTACCGACCGCAAGGTCCATATGAGATAAACTTGTCGTGGATGCAGACAAACATAAAAATGTAGGGTCCCCAGTGTTGAGACAAACTAGATCTGCTTGTTGGAAGACGTCTAGCAATAGTGAGCCACGTGGACAAGGATGTGGAGATCCCCAAAGCGGGTGGTGGGCATTGAAGTCCCCAACCAGCAAATATGGGGGTGGAAGCTGACCAAGAAGATGATGGAACTCGTGCCATTGGTATACAGAACAAAGAGAGAATGTGTATCCGGAAAGGGAAAGACGGAGGCGACAGCTTGGAAGGAAGTGTTTAAGTGGATTGGGTGATAATGGAGAGTATCATGGAGAAGAATCATGAGTCCTCCATGTGCTGGAGTGCCTTCAACAGAGGGGAGATCATTTCGGACGGACTGAAAATGAGGGAGAACAAAGCGGTCATGGGGACGCAGCTTTGTTTCCTGAAGACAGAAGATGACCGGCGAGTAGGATCGTAAGAGGATCGACGATTCATCCCGATTGGCTCGAATATCGCGGATATTCCAGTGGATAATGGACATAGGGTGAACAGAAAATGGAGGAATGTGACCAAGGTCGCTGTCAACTCAACGACTGCTCAAAGCTTGCGACCGACAGAATGGAATGGCATTCAGCCGAAGGCAGAAGATCCTGATCCATAGGTTGGTCAGGAGCCGCTCCTGCCACCAGCTATTGGCCGGTTGATCGGCCGCCAGCAGTGCACCTCGGCGACACAGAAGACGGCCGAGGGCGATTTCAGCCAGGTGGTGCTGTAGATGGGACACGCCTTGGCGGAGAAAGGGAGGAACTGGGTTTCTTTGTAGCCTTCTTGGAAGTATGATATTTAGAGGAAGGAGGAACCGATGGTTGGGAAGTTGCGGTACGTAAAAACTCTTCACGAGTATGCTCTTTTTTCGAAGTCTTGGTGTCTGACTTTTGGGCTCGAGATTTAGCAGAATTCGACGAAGGGTGAGCCAGAGCGTGGGCAGGCGAAAGTGGTGAGGTTGAACGGGCGATCTTTGCGCTGGCCGATCTGACGACCGTGGCACTAAAGGTGAGGTAGCAAGTCTGCGTGGCCGCCTCCTTTGTTGGCCGAGGAGAAGCTAGGACAGTGCTGTATTTTCCTGTCAGAGGCACGGTGGGCCATCGACTGGCGAATAATTTTCGAGCAGCAAAGGTCGACACCTTTTCCTTTACTCTTATTTCCTGGATGAGCTTTTCGTCCGTAAAAACGGGACAATCTCGAGAGTAAGCAGCGAGGTCACCCATACAGTTGATGCAGCGAGGGGATGGAGGTGGACAAGCACCCTCATGGGCATCCTTGCCACACGTAACACATTTGGCCAGATTGGAACAGGACTGGCTGGTGTGATTGAACCGCTGACACCGATAGCAACGCGTAGGGTTTGGGACGTAAGGGCGAACGGAAATTATCTCATAGCCTGCTTTGATTTTCGATGGGAGTTGAACTTTGTCAAATGTCAAGAAGACAGTGCGGGTTGGAATGATGTTCGTGTCAACCCTTTTCATAACCCTATGAACAGCCGTTACGCTCTGGTCAGACAGGTAGTGCTGAATTTCTTCGTCAGACAATCCATCGAGGGAGCGCGTATATGCGGCTCCATGCGAGGAATTTAAAGTACGGTGCGGTTCCACCCGGACAGGGAAGGGGTGTAGTAGTGAGGTACGCAGCAATTATTGTGCCTGGAGGGCACTGACTGTTTCTAACAACAGGGTGCCATTCCGTAATCTGGAAAAAGACTTTACAGGACCTGCAATTGCGTCGACACCTTTCTGAATAATGAAAGGGTTGACCGTGGAGAAGTCGCGACCTTCGTCAGACCGAGAAACAACAAGGAACTGTGGCAACGATGGAAGAACTGTCTGTGGCTGAGAGTGAACTTACGCTTGTGAGCAGACATAGTGGAAGCTGAGGAAACCATTGCGGAAGAATCCCCCATGATTACCGGCGTCTCCGATGGCGCGCTCCTCCCTTGTGGGGCCCTCTCTGAGGGCACTCCCGCCGTAGGTGATTGTTCACACCTCCCGACAAACAGACGGGGGAACCAATCGGCACTTTCGGAAGGTATCAGCTCGGGTAATCACCCCTCCCTGGGCCTGGCCGTTACCAGGGGGTACGTACGTGTCCTACCTGTCTACCCGGGGCAGGGAATTACGCGTTACCCCGTCACTGGCTTCACACAGAAGTGCGTGGGTCGGACTTCAGACACGCACAGGGAGGAAAAAAGAGAAAGGGAAAGGAAGGAAGAGGGGTCTCAAACGCCACAGCGGAGAAAAGGGCAAGGAGAAGAGGGAAGGAAAAGGGAAGGACAGAGGAAGGATGAAGACTTGCAAGTGTAGATAGCAAGGAATTTGTAACAGTTTCGAGCGTCCGTCTCCGGACGTCGGCACAAACCATACTCCCAGAGGGGGAGAAAGGGAAGGAAAGAGCCAGAGGCGAGGGGGGGGGGGGCGAAGATGGGGGACGGGGAAGGATGCGGAAAGGGAAGGTATGCAGCCCGGAAAGGAAGGAGGACCACATTAGCTCGGGGTCCCGTGCTCGCTATGCACGTATCCACAAAAGAGTTGTGGACCCCCTGGGGGGATTTAGGCATGGTGTTCTATACTTCTTTTCACCCCCATTCCTTTTATACCTACGTGGTTTTTACCACCAAAGCAATTCTTTCCAGACAGTGTTGTGTGTTATGTGTACAAAGTTTCGTTGAAATCGGTCCAGTATTTTCAGAGGAGATGTGAGTCATACATACATACATACATAAACTTTTTTAACATGTACATACATCTTTTTCTGTGATATGACGTTGATGGAATGATGCCTATACGTTACAACTATGCTCAATTTATCTGTGAAAACCCCACGAAACTTCATTTAATAGCTGTCGAGATTATCGTGCTCAAACAGATGCGACACTTTTAGATTAAACCTTAAATCACGGTATCGTTTCTTCGTGATCCAATTTTCATTAAATATATGCTATACGGTTCCCCAAGCTATGCTAAAGTTACCTCCCAAACCCCATGAACATTCACCTTGTGGTTTTGGAGAATCATGTTCAGACAGACCGACAGACTTAACAGTTTTACACATTTATTGTTAGTACTCAAGATTTACAGGAATACAAGAGCTACACATACGCTAATCTCAAAGCTCCCAGTACCCAAACAAGAAGCTTGCCATTCGATCGTGCATCGCCTTATATCTGTACCATTATCTGAATCTCTGACAATCCATCAAGGAAAGTGGGACTGCAGCCGGACACGTAGTACTTGAATAATGGTAAAAAAAAACAGCGTGGTTTATTCTTCAGGCTCAGAAAGTAACTTGCCATCCACAAACGTTTTCATGTGCAGTGGACAGAATCGTCTGCAACCGGCCATTTCATTTAATGGATTACGTACATTCCGTAACAACAACAGCATGCTGGGCTTCTTGTTGTTACGGAAGGTAGGAAATCCATTTAATTTTGGCACGCTGCATTCGATTCTCTGCATTGCACATGAAAATGGTTTTGAATGGCAGGTTACTTCCGGGGCCAGAGAAGACATGTTGCGTGTGATAAAAAAAGAAAAAAGAAAGAGATGTTACAGTCAAATACAGCCACCGGTTTCTTATGATTATTTAAGTATTATCTGAATGTGCCTTCAAAACAGAGCTACGGACCATCAAAAATTCCAGTACGGTTATAGTTCCACCCTGAGTGAAAATATACTATGAAAAAAGGAAAATACGTAGAATTGCAGAACTTTAGTACGATGGCCAACAGGTATCACTCGGTAGTTACAAAAACTGGTGCATCATTCTATACGTTAGCGAAACTTCAGGTAACCTTACCAAAAAGTCGTAAGTACAGAAATCAATTTTATATTACCTAAAAGATCTCAAAATTTTTATTCAGTACTAAATGCAACTGAAACTTTCGGCACCGAGTGGTGGAAAAATATATGTTGGTCAGTGGGGGAGAGCTGTGATAGTACGGCCACGTGACCATGAGGAAAGCTGCAGGTTAAGCAAGAAAAATTCAATCTTTGCTTGCCATCTTTTAATAGAAAACCATTCAAATGATGTAGAACGTGAAGTCTGAAATTGGTTTTGAAAACTAGAAAGACGAAATACTGTAAATCAACAAACACTGACACAGAATGCCAGCTTAGTGTTAAATGACCAAACTCAAATTCATTTTTCCTTCTGTTAAATTGAGTTTTAGGTACAAACATTGGATTAAAATTGTAAATTCAACTTAATTTTTAATCATTTGAAAAGTGTCATATTTCCACCTTGAGCTATTAGTAAAGTGCTTCATTTATACAATCAGTTTTAGTCGTCTGACTACCATCAGGTACTTTTATACGAAATAAAATAATACGTAAGTAACATTACAAGCTTAAACTGTCACTAATTTGTCAGCTGATGTAAATGTTAACAAGAACACACACACCTAATGAAGTGCCACTTATTCACAGAAACGCAGCCACAGCATGTTAGGTGAAGTATAACACAGTTATCGTTAGGTAGTGGAAGCACGAATCATACACTGAAAACAGAAGTATACTAAAACACAGTGACGTGACATTACGGAAATCACGTTGCAGAAAGACGTAAATGGTTCACACTTGTACGGAGTTACCTATCCTCATATCGCAATATAATAACATCGTCAATCTACGGGAACTGTTTTAGGCAATGTGCTCACAGATTCATACCATACAGGTGCGACTGCAAAGGTGATCATTTATTACCGGTTGAGGCAGAGATGGTCATAGGTGTCAACTTTTAGATGTAATATAATATTGTGTTATTATATAGTATTTTATTTGGTTGGCTCTGAGCACTATGGGACTTAACTTCTGAGGTCATCAGTCCAGTAGAACTTATAACTACTTAAACCTAACTAACCTAAGGACATCAGAAACATCCATGCCTGAGGCACGATTCGAACCTGCGACCGTAGCGGTCGCCTGGTTCCAGATGTAAGGTGTCAGGCAAATCAAACACCTTCCATGAAAACCCTGACAGGATAAGCAAATCCAGTAGTATGTCACATAGCTCCGAATAAATCGTGACATTAAATTAACCAAAGTAATACGAGTAATGAGTGAGCAAATGGAATACCACTGACTAACACAAGAATGCCTAAATGCATGTCATACCTTCCCACCGTGAGACAGACGCAGTTCCAAGGGGAGAAACGAGAACAGAAGCCAAGAGCAGAACCGTGTTAAGCAAGAAGGCCCTACGATAAGGGACGGACACCAACGTCGCCAGCTAACCGCTACGACCACACCACCCGCAAGTTTTTAGCGTGAGACTTTTTCGCGCCTCTGATACGTTAGGACCACCCCCCCCCCAGCCCATGTTAAAAGCTAGAGCCCTCCAGAAGAACAGTATAGATCTTACAATAACGCTAAAAGGACCACACCAGCTGCAAGTTTTAGCGTGAGACTTTTTCGCGTCTCTGTTACGTTGCAAACTTTAAAAACATTGCCCCACCACGAAAAGTATAACGTTTCTCATTGGATAGACAGAATTTTTGTAGGTGGAGCTTAAGGTTAACATTGAGACCCTTATTGGTCAGATGAAAACACAGCCAGATAGTTTTTTTAAACCAACTTCGGTAAATTGTAGTAAGGAGAAGTTAGGAGAGAGTTGCTCCCGAGACAGCGAGGTGAACGGAGCTGTGCTGTCCGCCGCCCCCTGACGAACACCGACAAGGTAATGAACGCACGTGATGCCGCATAACAGCGCATAAAGCTTCACTCAGAACTGCAGAAGTCTCATCTGTTACACCCCCTTTTTGCGTAATACTAGTGTCGATCGTCAATTAGAGCTCATGTTGTTCACATTTGCCACTTGAAGTAAACATCTGAAACGCGATGATTTCTCTGTTATATAGTTATTGAGAAGCCAAATCAGCCACTGTAATTTACGAGAAGTTAGATAAGTAATTGAAGATAATTGAGGGTCACTGTAGACCATTTTGATAGTTTTCTCTTTTGTGAAACGTAATTTAAACCTAGATTATAGATGTGATATGGCATAGGTCATCCTTCGATCCATTGTAGAACTTGTAAACCCATTCAGGGAATATTCGTTCACACTTTTGTTGAACGCAGTTGGTTTTTACCATCATGTTTTAATACATTTCCTTTTATCAATAGTGCAATTTATAAACGATGTTTTGTGAGTAGAACAGAATTTCCAGTGGTAAACTTAACTGCTTTTTCAACGTTATTTTACCAGCTAACTAAAGATAGGAAAGCCTCGAACCCCTTCCACTAAATTAAGATTCTTTTACAGGGAGCGCAGTGGAGTCGACGCTGAAATCATTAAGTATTTGGTTATTCATCGCTAGTCTCACTGAACTCTTCTGAATCCTACATGTCATGTGTGGTCTGGCGTCTCCTTACCAGCAACAGGTCCCAGGTTCATACAAGTCAATTCCCTAAAAAACACGCTCAGAGCGTCGTTGCGCGAAAGTGGTAGGGAGACACGATGTAGAACAACAGATACCACGCAGAATGTTAGACTGTAGCGCCTAGAACCGTTCCGCCACCGCGGCCGCCTTTTATTTAGTATACGAGAACGTGATAACTCAAAGCAGTTGTATAAATAAATTATTATACCAGCACCTCAAGGCAGCAACATAACTTGTCAAATACGAGGATTACCCAGAATGTAATGCACGGCATTTTTTTTTTTTTTTTTTTTTTGTCAGCCGAAAACAATGGTACGAATGCGAATCGTTACGTATGTATTACTGTAAGTCTCCTGAGTGAGCGCACCATCACTTCTTACAGATAGCGTAGCCGCAGAACAGTTTTAAAACAGCATCTGTAGGTGATGTACGTTACAAGCAGCGTGCCTTCGTTGAATTTCTCACTCCAGAGAAAGAAACTGTGGGGAAAATTCACAAACGCTTGTGCGAAGTGTATGGAGCATCTGCTGTCGACAGAAGTACTGTTAGTCGCTGGGCACGGAGGGTGAAGTCATCAGAAGTCGGTTCAGCAGTCGGCCGTTGTGGCCGAGCGGTTCTAGACACTTCAGTACGGAACCGCACTGCTGCTACGGTCGCAGGTTCGAATCCTGCCTCGGGCATGGACGTGTGTGATGTCCTTAGGTTAGTTAGGTTTAAGTAGTTCTAAGTGTAGGGACTGATGACCTCAGACGGTAAGTCCCATAGTGCTCAAAGCCATTTGAGCGGTTCGGCGGAGCTCCACTATTTGCAGTGGTCACGGAGACCATCCACGGCTATGACACTGACATACCTTACCTAGCCCCCTCGGACTTCCACTTGTTTGGGCCATTCAAGGATGCCATTCGTGGAAGACATTTTGAAGACAGTGAGGAGGTGA